>NC_069500.1:1127511897-1127639510 GCF_027579735.1 Bombina bombina
CTGTAAGTGGATCGTAGGGGGTTAGCGTTAGGTTTTTTTAAGGGTTTTTTGGGTGGGTTTTATTTTTTAGATTAGGGTTTGGGCAGCAAATGAGTCAAATGCCCTATTAAGGGCTATGCCCATACAAATGCCCTTTTCAGGGCAATGGATAGATTATTAATTTTTTAGAATTAGGTTTTTTCTATTTTGTGGGGTTGGTTGGCTTGTGGGTTTTACTGTTGGGGGGTCTTTGCATTTGTTTTCATGGAAAAGAGCTGATATCTTTGGGGCAATGCCCCTCAAAAGACCCGTTTAAGGGCTATTGGTAGTTTATTGTAGTCTAGGGGGGGGGGGTTATTCTGGGTTGGGTTTTTTATTTTGATAGGGCTATTAGATAAGGTGTAATTCTTTTTTATTTTGGATAATTTCGATTGTTATTTTTCGCAATTTAGTGTTATTTTTGGTAATTTAGTCTCTTTTATTTTTTGTAATTAGATACTTTGTAATTTTTAGAGTAGTGTTAGTTGTGTAGTTTAGTTTTATTTAATTGGTAGTTAGTTTAATTTTAGTTTAATAATTATAAGAGTTTATTTGTTTGTTTAAACTTAGTGCTTTTAATTTGACAGACAAGTTTTAATTTAATTTATGATAGGGAAATTGTAATTTTAATATAAAGTTAGGGGGGCGTTAGGTTTAGGGGTTACTAGTTTTAATTTGTTTATATCAATGTGGGGGGGCTTTTGGTTTAGGGGTTAATAGTTTACTTTAGTAAATTTCATTGTGGGGGGCTTGCGGTTTAGGGGTTAATAGGTTTATTATAGTGATGGTGGTGTAGGGCTTAATAACTTTAGTACAGTGGGGGCGATGTGAGCGGACGGCAGATTGAGGGTTAATAAAATTTAAATAGTGTTTACAATGCGGGAGGACAGCGGTTTAGGGGTTAATAACTTTAGTATAGTGGTGACGATGTCGGGAGCTGCGGAATAGGGGTTAATAATTATTTTTTGTGTCAGCGATGTCAGGAGCTGCAGATTAGGGGTTACTAAGTTTAATATAGTATTTGCTATGTGGGAGGGCCTCGGTTTAGGGGTTATTTGTAATTGCAGCGCTATGGAAGTCCCATGAAAAAAATTTTTACGTGTGATGTTGCGGTACAGGCTAAAAGGCTTGCGGTACAGCTATACCGACAAGACTTGTAATGGCTGCGGTGCTGTTTTAATGCT
The DNA here is from genome assembly GCF_027579735.1 of Bombina bombina. NCBI lineage: Eukaryota > Metazoa > Chordata > Amphibia > Anura > Bombinatoridae > Bombina > Bombina bombina. Next base: position 1,127,513,100 of record NC_069500.1, read on the forward strand.
AAAATAAAAAAAATGTCATCGTTAAAACCCGAACGCACAACTTGTAATCTAGCTGAGTGGTTTTTACTTTTTCGTAATTTTAGCTTTTTTTGTAATGTTAGATTTTTAAAACATTTTTTTAGTATTAGGTTTATTCAAATCTGTACTTATTATGTTTAATTAGTAGTTTATTTTAGAACTAGAATAATTATGTTAGGCTAATTTATAATTTAATCTTAGTTTTTTTTTTTAACAGGTAACTTTTTATTTATTTTAAGATAGTTATATTTTAACTTTTAATTTAAATTCAGGGGGGTGTTACTAGTTTAATTTAGTGTTGGCGATGTGGGGGTCAGCAGTTTAGGGGTTAATAGGTTTATTTTAGTGTTGGCGATGTGGGTGGCATATTAGGGGTTAATACGTTTAATATAGTATTTGTGATGTGGGAGGTTGGCGGTTTAGGGGTTAATGGGTTGTTTATGGGTGTTAGTGTACGTTGTAGTTATGAGTTTTGTGAAACATTTTTGTTTTGCAAAATACATAACTACTGGTCTCAGATCACAGAATAGATTGTGTCGGTATAAGCTGTAACACAAGCATTTTAGTCGGCCTGCACACATCCTGTAATATGGCGCTATGGAAAGTCCCGCACTCAAACGTCATTTTTTGAGTGTGGAATGGAGGGTTGTGTTAAGGCTAAAATGCTTGTGGTATAGCTATACTGCCATGACTTGTAATATGCGTTACCTGATTTGCAGGTTTTGGGCGAGACCCCTTAGTTCCAGTGAAAGGTCATCTTAATGCTACAGGATACAAATACAGACAATTGGGTGCATAAGGCAAGGTCCAGGAACAGGATCAGTGCTACAATAGAGGCAGACTAGGCGACTAGGTGAAATTACAAAGTCCCCCCTAAAAGTAAAACCCCCTACCCAATCAACACCCCAAAATAAGAAACCTAAGTCTAAAAACATTCTAAATTCCCTAAAGCTGTAATTGAAGGGCATTCAGCTCTTGTACTGCCATTAAAACCAATTAAGCTCTTTTACTGCCCATCCCTAATCTAAAAAAAAAAAAAAACAACCCATAAAAAAAAACAACAACAAAAAACTAACACTAACCCCAGAAAATCTACTCACAGTTCCTGAAGTCCGGATATCCATCTTCATCCAGGTGACAAGAAGTCTTCATCCAGGCGACGACATCTTGATCCATCACTGGGGCATCTTCTTTCTTCATCCCGGTGTCGCAGAGCTGTGGAGGCACGGAGCATCTATGCCGGCGCTGCAGACATCAAGCATACTCTTCTTACAGTCACTGCCGTACACTGAAGCTTGAATGTAAGGTACCCGTTTAAATATGGGGTACCTTCCATTCCTATTGGCTGACATTTCAAATCAGCCAATAGGATGAGAGCTACTGAAATCCTATTGTCTGATTCAAACAGCCAATAGGATTTCAGTAGGTCTCATCTTATTGGCTGATTTGAAAATGTCAGCCAATAGGAATGCAAAATACCCCATTTTGAAATGGGTACCTTGCATTCAAGCTTCAGTGTACGGCAGTGATCATATAAAGAGGATCTTCCACGCTGGATGTCCGCGCTGCCGGCTACAATGCTCCATGCCTCCACAGCTCTGTAACACCGGGATGAAGATAGAAGATGCCGCCTGGAAAAACACTTCGCGCCGCCTGGATAAAGATGGATGTCCGGACTTCAGGAACCATGAGTAGATTTCCTGTGGTTAGTGTTAGATTTTTTGGGGGGGTTTTTTCGGTAGGTTTTTTTTTTAGATTAGGGATGGGCAGTAAAAGTGCTGAAGAGATGAATTCCCTTTTAAGGATAATGCTAGTACCCATGCCAATGAGTAGTTTAGGATTTTTTTAGACTTAGGTTTTTAATTTTGGGGAGTTGGTTGGGTGGGGGGTTACTTTTATTATTTTTCATTTTTATTATTCTTTATTTATAAAGCACCAACAGATTCCACAGCGCTGCCCATGGGTACAAGGATAAAACTACAATGGAAAGACAATACAATAAAAGACAACATTTTACAGACAAATACAGGGGATATTGAGGGTCCTATTCCTGAGGGAATTTACAATCTAGATGGATAGGATTATGGGAAACAGGAGGTGGGGACTGCAAAGGTGAGAATGATATTAGTAAGGAGATAGATGAGGGCAACTGTTAGGTTTGTAATTTTTTAATGTAAAAGAGCTGTTTAACTTAGGGCAATGCCCTACAAAAGGCCCTTTTAAGGGCTATTGGTAGTTTATTGTTAGGTTAGGGGGTGTTAGACTTATTTAAATTTTGTAATTTAGAATTTTTTAATTAGTAGTTAATTTTATTTTATTAGAATAGTTATGTTAGGTTAATTTATAATTTAATCCTAGTTTTCTATTTTATTTAACAGGTAAGTTTTTATTTATTTTTAGATAGTTATATTGTAACTTTTAATTTAAAGTTAGGGGGTGTTAGGTTTAGGGGTTAATAGTTTATTTAGTGTTCTGTGATGTGGGGTGCTGGTGGTTTAGGGGTTAAAAGGTTTCGCTTATAAGTTACGATGTGGGGGGCTGGAGGTTTAGGGGTTAATACTTTATTATAGTGTTGACGATGTGAGGGCCGGCAGTTTAGGGGTTACTAGATTAATTTAGTGTTAGCGATGTGGGGGTCAGCGGTTTAGGGGTTAATAGGTTTATTTTAGTGTCGGCGTTGTGGGTGGCATATTAGGGGTTAATAAGTTTAATATAGTATTTGTGATGCGGGAGGTTGGCGGTTTAGGGGTTAATAGGTTGTTTATGAGTGTTAGTGTACTTTGTAACATTTTAGTTATGAATTTTGTGAAACATTTTTGTTTTGCAAAATCCATAACTACTGGTCTTAGATGACGGAATAGATTGTGTCGGTATAGGCTGTAACACAAGCATTTTGGCCAGCCCGCACAACCTGTAATACGGCGCTATGGAAAGTCCCGCACTCGAATGTAATTTTTTTCTAGTGCAGAATGGAGGCTTGCGTTAAGGCTCAAATGCTTTTTGTATAGCTATACCGCTGCAACTCGTCATATACATTACCTGCCATTCCACACGCATTGGCCAATTTTTCAGCGGTATAGCCATACCTCACCATGACGCAAAACTTGTAATCTAGCACCTAGATTTAGAGTTTTGCAGCCAAAGGGGTACGTTAGCTACACCTCTTTTTTTTCTAGTGCTGCTTCTAAACAATGCTGGTATTTAGAGTTCTCTGAAGGGCTGTGTTAGGCTCCAAAAAGGGAGCGTACAGACATATTTACCGCCACTTCAACTCTCAATACCAGCGTTGCATACGGTAGCGGCTAGCTGGAAAAACGTGCTCATGCACGATTCCCCCATAGGAAACAATGGGGCAGTTTGGGCTGAAAAAAAAACTAACACCTGCAAAAAAGCAGCGTTCAGCTCCTAACGCAGCCCCATTGTTTCCTATGGGGAAACACTTTCTAAGACTTCACCTAACACCCTAACATATACCCCGAGTCTAAACACCCCTAACCTTACACTTATTAACCCCTTATCTGCCGCCCCCGCTATCGCTGACAACTGCATTATATTATTAACCCCTAATCTGCCGCTCAGTACACCGCCGCAACCTATATTATACCTATGTACCCCTAATCTGCTGTCCCTAACATCGCCAACACCTACATAATATTTATTAACCCCTAATCTGCTCCCCCCAACGTCGCCGCTACCTTACCTACACTTATTAACCCCTAATCTGAGTCGTGTTCACCCAGCCGGGCACCGATGGACCAAAAGAGGACATCAGGAGCGGCAGAAGTCTTCATCCTATCCGGGCAGAAGAGGACATCCGGACCGGCAGACATCTTCATCCAAGCGGCATCTTCTATCTTCATCCATCCAGAGCAGAGCCATCTTCTTCCAGCCGACGCGGATCCATCCTTCTTCCCCGACGCCTACTCGCCGAATGAAGGTTCCTTTAATTGACGTCATTCAAGATGGCGTCCCTCGAACTCCGATTGACTGATAGGATTCTATCAGCCAATCGGAACTAAGGTATGAAATATCTGATTGGCTGATTGAATCAGCCAATCAGATTCAAGTTCAATCGAATTGGCTGATCCAATCAGCCAATCAGATTGATCTCGCATTCTATTGGCTTTTCCGTTAGCCCAGAAAGCTCTTAACTACTGACTTTTTTCTGCGGACGGAGTCTTGTCGGTAGTGGGTCTACTGCTCACTTCAGCCAAGACTCTAAATACTGGCGTTAGGAAGATCCCATTGAAAAGATAGTATACGCAATTGGTGTAAGGGGATCTGCAGTATGGAAAAGTCGCGGCTTGAAAGTGAGCGTTAGACCCTTTCCTGCCTGACTCTAAATACCAGTGGGCGGCCAAAAGCAGCGTTAGGAGCCCTTAACGCTGCTTTTGACGGCTACCACAGAACTCTAAATCTAGGCGTAGGTGAATAAGTTTTGTGTATTAAATCTCACTTCTCTATCTGGCAGTCTGATGGAAGAAATCAGGGTAAGGCAGATGCCAGGAGAAAGCTACCTATAAGAAGGCATAGTGGCTGCTGTAAAGTTTGGTGGAGAAGGGATAGTGGTCTAGGGCTGTTTTGCAGGTTTTGGGGCGAGACCCCTTAGTTCCACTAAAGGGTCATCTTAATGCTGCGAGATGCAAAGACATTTTAGATAATTGGGTGCACAAGGCAAGGTCCAGGAACAGGGTCAGTGTTACAATAGAGGCAGACTAGGCAACTGCAAATTTGGTGCATGACATATATATTTTTTTATGTAAATCTTTATTTTTTTACTGTCCATCTTTTGGTTTCATAGAAGGGGGGATATGTGGTGGTATAATGGCTCGAATGGGATGGGACTTCCCTGAAACACAGGGTGGTAGATCGTGCAGGTCAGAAGCATCTGGCTGAAATATCTCACTGCACGGCTCATGCAATCTTCAAAACTTTAGCAGCCTAAAAGTTGGTAGAGCCATTGACAGCAGTGGGAATTACTTCCACCTACAACCTAATGGTAAATACTGTGGCTAATCGGCACTTGTAGGAGCACTGACAACCCTATCATTTTTATATTTGGCAAGATATCAATAGTGTCCATGTGTGTATCTAAAGTTATAATTGTGAAGTACCACATTTCTATTATCCGTTTGCTCTACATGTATACCTATTATCACATTTCTGCTGTTCCTCTAAATCTCTCTCCTTAACTGGCTGTGTTTTTTCCTAATAAATAGCACCTCCTTCATACAGGAAGTGCTTGGATATCATTACTGATACCTTAGCTAAGCATGTGCCTCTACTCAGAGATCCTTACTGAATCTTTTTTCCTCTGCAGTTTTTCAGGAGAATTCATTATTTTGCAGTTGTTTTCCACTTCCATGTATTCATAATTCTACCTGCCTTAAAGGGACAGTCTACACCAGAATTTTTATTGTTTTAAAAGATAGATAATCCCTTTATTTCCCAGTTTTGCATAACCAACACAGTTATAATAATATACTTTTAACCTCTGTGATTATCTTGTATCTAAGCCTCTGCAAACTGCCCCTTTTTTTCAGCTCTTTTGACAGACTTGCAGTCTAGCCAATCAGTGCCTGCTCCCAGATAACTTCTTGTGCACGAGCACAGTGTTATCTATGAAATACGCGAACTAACACCCTCTAGTGGTGAAAAACTGTTAAAATGCAATTTGAAAGAGGTGGGCTTCAAGGTCTAAGAAATTAGCATATGAACCTCCTAGGTTAAGCTTTCAACTAAGAATACCAAGAGAACAACGCAAAATTGGTGATAAAAGTAAATTGGAAAATTGTTTAAAATTACATGCTCTATCTGAATCATGAAGTTTATTTTGGCCTAGACTGTCCCTTTAAGTCCTGTTGGAATGTACTTTCTTAGTGAGTACTTTTAAAGTTTATTTGCTGTTTGCCTTTTCATTACAAAACGGCCAGAACTACTTTCTACTCCAGCGGATCGATCTGCCTTCAGTGTTTGCTTCCTCACTCTCTCTAAGGTAATCCCTTGCCATCCTGCTGATTCAGAATATCCTGCCTGTTTAAAGTTCAATTTCCTGATTTATCTAACAGTAAGCTTTGTTGACATTATTTTATTTTTTATATTTTGCTGCTACTCTGGACTTATTCACCATTAGTTTGTCCTGTATATAATTGTAACTTTCCTGGGACTTTATTCTCATTTATTTCAAATGGTTTGTCTCTTATTTTTGCATTAATATCAGTTCCATTTTCTTTGTCTGCCTTATTTTACTTCTGCAGCTCTTATTCATTGTTGGGCATTATTTTTCCTAAGTAAAGTTTTTCTAAATAAATTGCAGGTGTGTTTCTGAGTTTTTCTTACTTTAAAACTTAGGCCTAGAGGTTCCTAACGCTGGTTTTTACCGCCTGCTGGTTATTTGGAGTCAGTCAGGAAAGGGTCTAACGCTCACTTTGCGGCCGCGACTTTTTCATACCGCAGATCCCCCTACGCCATTTGCGTATCCTATCTTTTCAATGGGATCTTTCTAACGCCGGTATTTAGAGTCTTGACTGAAGTGAGCGTTAGAAATCTAACGACAAAACTCCAGCCGCAGAAAAAAGTCAGTAGTTAAGAGCTTTCCGGGCTAACGCCGGGTTATAAAGCTCTTAACTACTGTGCTCTAAAGTACACTAACACCCATAAACTACCTATGTACCCCTAAACCGAGGTCCCCCCACATCGCCGCCACTATATTAAAATTTTTAACCCCTAATCTGCCGCTCCGTACACCGCGGCCACCTACGTTATGCCTATGTACCCCTAATCTGCTGCCCCTAACACCGCCGACCCCTATATTATATTTATTAACCCCTAAATTAATTAACCCCTAATCTGCCGGCCGGAGCTCACCGCTACTATAATAAATGTATTAACCCCTAATCTGCCTCACTCCCGCCTCAATAACCCTATAATAAATAGTATTAACCCCTAATCTGCTCTCCCTAACATCGCTGACACCTAACTTCAAGTATTAACCCCTAATCTGCCGACCGGAGCTCACCGCTACTCTACTAAATTTTTTAACCCCTAAAGCTAAGTCTAACCCTAACACTAACACCCCCCTAAGTTAAATATAATTTTTATCTAACAAAATAAATTAACTCATTAAATAAATTATTCCTATTTAAATCTAAATACTTACTTGTAAAATAAACCCTAATATAGCTACAATATAAATTATAATTATATTGTAGCTATTTTAGGATTCATATTTATTTTACAGGCAACTTTGTAATTATTTTAACCAGGTACAATAGCTATTAAATAGTTAATAACTATTTAATAGTTACCTAGTTAAAATAATTACAAAATTACCTGTAAAATAAATCCTAACCTAAGTTACAATTAAACCTAACACTACACTATCAATAAATAAATTAAATAAAATACCTACAATTATCTACAATTAAACTTAACACTACGCTATCAATAAATTAATTAAATACAATACCTACAAATACATACAATGAAATAAACTAACTAAAGTACAAAAAATAAAAAAGAACTAAGTTACAAAAAATAAAAAAATATTTACAAACATTAGAAAAATATTACAACAATTTTAAACGTATTACACCTACTCTAAGCCCCCTAATAAAATAACAAAGCCCCCCAAAATAAAAAAAATGCCCTACCCTATTCTAAAATTAAAATAGAAAAGCTCTTTTACCTTACCAGCCCTGAAAAGGGCCCTTTGCGGGGCATGCCCCAAATAATTAAGCTCTTTTGCCTGTAAAAAAAAACCATACAATACCCCCCCAACATTACAACCCACCACCCACATACCCCTAATCTAACCCAAACCCCCCTTAAATAAACCTAACACTAAGCCCCTGAAGATCTCCCTACCTTGCCTTCACCTCACCGGGTTCAGCGATCGGTCCAGAAGAGGGTCAGAAGTCTTGATCCAAGCGGCGTCTGAAGAACTCCATCATCGGGCTGAAGTCGGAAGTCCATCATCGGGATGAAGTCTTCTATCAAGCGGCATCTTTAATCTTCTTTCTTCCGGAGCGGAGCTATCTTCTTCCCAGCCAACGCGGATTCATCCTCTTCAACCGACGCCTACTCGCCGAATGACGGTTCCTTTAAATGACGTCATCCAAGATGGTGTCCCTCGAATTCCAATTGGCTGATAGGATTCTATCAGCCAATCGGAATTAAGGTAGGAAAATTCTGATTGGCTGATGGAATCAGCCAATCAGAATCAAGTTCAATCCGATTGGCTGATCCGATCAGCCAATCAGATTGAGCTCGCATTCTATTGGCTGATCGGAACAGCCAATAGAATGCAAGCTCAATCTGATTGGCTCAGCCAATCGGATTGAACTTGATTCTGATTGGCTGATTCCATCAGCCAATCAGAATTTTCCTACCTTAATTCCGATTGGCTGATAAAATCCTATCAGCCAATCGGAATTCGAGGTACGCCATCTTGGATGACATCCCTTAAAGGAACCGTCATTCATCAGGAAGTCGTCGGTGAAGATGGATGTTCCGCTTCGGCGGGATGAACATGGATCCGGAAGAAAGAAGATTGAAGATGCCGTTGATAGAAGACTTCAGTCGGATCATGGACCTATTCAGCTCCCGCTTGGATGAAGACTTCAGCCGGATCATGGACATCTTCAGCCCCCCGCGTGGGCTTGGATCAAGACATCGGAGCCAGGACGGAACGGTGTGATACCCGGCGAGGTGAAGATAAGGTAGGAAGATCTTCAGGGGCTTAGTGTTAGGTTTATTTAAGGGGGGTTTGGGTTAGATTAGGGGTATGTGGGTGGTGGGTTGTAATGTTGGGGGGGGTATTGTATGTGTTCTTTTACAGGCTGAATTCTTTGGGGCATGCCCCGCAAAGGGCCCTTTTCAGGGCTGGTAAGGTAAAAGAGCTTTGATCTTTTTTAATTTAGAATAGGGTAGGGCATTTTTTTTATTTTGGGGGGCTTTGTTATTTTATTAGGGGGCTTAGAGTAGGTGTAATTAGTTTAAAATTGTAATATTTTTCTAATGTTTGTAAATATTTTTTTATTTTTTGTAACTTAGTTCTTTTTATTTTTTGTACTTTAGTTAGTTTATTTCATTGTATTTATTTGTAGATATTGTATTTAATTAATTTATTGATAGTGTAGTGTTAGCTTTAATTGTAGATAATTGTAGGTATTGTATTTAATTAATTTATTGATAGTGTAGTGTTAGGTTTAATTGTAACTTAGGTTAGGATTTATTTTACAGGTAATTTTGTAATTATTTTAACTAGGTAACTATTAAATAGTTATTAACTATTTAATAGCTATTGTACCTGGTTAATATAATTACAAAGTTGCCTGTAAAATAAATATTAATCCTAAAATAGCTACAATATAATTATAATTTATATTGTAGCTATATTAGGGTTTATTTTACAGGTAAGTATTTAGCTTTAAATAGGAATAAGTTATTTAATTAGAGTTAATTTATTTCGTTAGATAAAAATTAAATTTAACTTAGGGGGGTGTTAGTGTTAGGGTTAGACTTAGCTTTAGGGGTTAAAAAATTTAGTAGAGTAGCGGTGAGCTCCGGTCGGCAGATTAGGGGTTAATACTTGAAGTTAGGTGTCGGCGATGTTAGGGAGAGCAGATTAGGGATTAATACTATTTATTATAGGGTTATTGAGGCGGGAGTGAGGCGGATTAGGGGTTAATACATTTATTATAGTAGCGGTGAGCTCCGGTCGGCAGATTAGGGGTTAATTATTGCAGGTAGGTGGAGGCGACGTTGGGGGCGGCAGATTAGGGGTTAATAAATATAATATAGGGGTCGGCGGTGTTAGGGGCAGCAGATTAGGGGTACATAGGGATAATGTAGGTTGCGTCGGTGTACGGAGCGGCAGATTAGGGGTTAATAATAATATGCAGGTGTCAGCGATAGCGGGGGCGGCAGATTAGGGGTTAATAAATATAACATAGTGGTCGGCGATGTTAGTGGCAGCAGATTAGGGGTACATAAGGATAACGTAGCTGGCAGCGGTGTACGGAGCGGCAGATTAGGGGTTAAAAATAATATGCAGGGGTCAGCGATAGCGGGGGCGGCAGATTAGGGGTTAATAAGTGTAAGGTTAGGGGTGTTTAGACTCGGGGTTCATGTTAGGGTGTTAGGTGCAGACTTAGGAAGTGTTTCCCCATAGGAAACAATGTAGCTGCGTTAGGAGCTGAACGCTGCTTTTTTGTTTTGTTTTTTCAGCTCAAACAGCCCCATTGTTTCCTATGGGGGAATCGTGCACGAGCATGTTTTTAAAGCTGGCCACGTCCGTAAGCAACGCTGGTATCTAGAGTTGCAGTGGCGGTAAATATGCTCTACGCTCCCTTTTTGGAGCCTAACGCAGCCATTCTGTGAACTCTAAATACCAGCGGTATTTAAAAGGTGCGGGAGAAAAAAATCCAGCGTAGCTAACGCACCCCTTTGGCCGCAGAACTCTAAATCTAGCCGTTAATCTCCTTACCTGCATACATGCATTACTTAAAGGTTATCTATGTATCCAAGACAATCTTTGCTAGTAACATGTCCTATTTGTTAATTTTCAATGTATAAATGTATAAACCCTCAACATCATTATACAGTGCAGAATATATGTTATCAGTTTATGCTGTAAATATACAGCACAGCATGTTTACTAGTAAATAGATGCCTTACATTATCATATACAGAGCATTGTGTTTATTAGTGTATAAATGTTCATTATCAGCAATTTGCAATTACAAATTTTAAAAAGCAGTCTCTGCTTCTTTCCTTAGTGGTCAGAGATAAACCATCTCAAATTTGCTTGTTCAGGGTGATTGACAGGCCCTGCTCTCACGCAATTGTTTGCCCAAAAGCAGGGGGCAGGATTGAACAACAGTCCTCTTCTGTAGTTTTATATTTTGCCAAGTGGAAGTTGCAGGTGGACAGGTTCTCTGCCTTAGAACTTGTCCTCCTGCATATTAATACAATTTTCGGTTAGACATGCTAGTATCAGTCCATGTATAATAGTGAAAAATGAAAAAGGTCATTCTTCCTCCAGGATTGTGTGTTTTATATATTGTCACCACTGTTTGATTCATTATGCAGACTAATGTAGAGGCACCACTTTGGTATGTTGTGCTATGCAAAAATGAACAATTATAGCTATTATAATAAATCAGATTAACAGTCAAGAATTTGATGTTATAACAGAAATCTATAGAAAAAATAGTTATGTAATAGTCACTTTGTTAAAGAGCAGTAATGGCAGGGTATATAATTGCACGGGGGGGGGGGGGCAGTAAAATGTGTTATTGCCTGTGTAGCCAAATATCCCAGTACAGGCCCTGGCCAGGAAGACATGGTTTCAAGAGTTTAGTGTAGAGAATAAAAGTAGCCTGCGCAGAGCCCTGATCTCAATCCCATTCAACATCTGTGGGATGAATTGAAATGCCAATTACAAATCATATCTTCATAAGCTCTTCTGGCTGAATAGTACAAATGCCTAAAATCTTGTGGAAAGCCTTCCAAAAGAGTTGTGGCTTTTATAGCCACAAGGAGAGGAAACCTCCACATTAATGCCCAGGGTTTAGGAATAGGATGTTAAACAAGCTCATACAGGTGTCAACATATTTTTGGCAATACAAGGCTAGATTACAGGTGGCACACTATTTAGCTCTTTCAGTTGCACACAAACACAGCTGGAAGTAAACTTTTAGCACAAGCAGGTTGGGCGTGTATAACAAGTTAACAGTAAAATGTTTGTGTGCAAGCAAAATCTGATGCAAGCTAACTTTAGGACTTTGAATTTTGCGACCACGCTAACACCTTTACCTATAGACTGCAATGGAGCATTATGAAAATAAAAACTAATACTGCACGCTAACCAGACACAACATTAGACCTTCAGCACTAAACTCAAAAGTAGTTATGCATATTGTAAATTGCAATGTTCTTCATTTAGAAGCAAATGCTTTTCTTTGAATATATATATAGGAAAACATCAAGCAGGGGGTCTGCACACACAATAAATGTCCAACTTCCGGAGTGCTCTGGGTAGAAAAAGTAAACAAATTAAATAAACAGGTCCCCCACTCTTCTTTAATTGTGTTTTCATAGCGGAGAGTGCGGGACCTGTTTATTTTATATATATATATATATATATATATATATATATATAAAACACAGGAATGGACCGCACTCACAGACTGGACTGGGTACACATCCTAAGCTACTGTTAACTCAGTCCAGTCTGTGAGTGCGGTCCATTCCTGTGTTTTGTATTTACATAGGGGAGGTTACAAAAGCCTGTGTCACCCTGGGAGGTTCCTAGTTGGTTTGTTTGGAAGTATGCATTGTATGGGTGCTGGTTAGGGTCCCAGGAAGGGGGAGACCTTGTCGTGGTCCTGGGCTTGATCCTTTGGTGCCAAATGTAACTGACTTCCCCCAGTTTTGCTTTTAACATTGCTGTGAATCTGCTAGTGAGTGCTGGGTTTTTTGTGTCTTGTGTTAATGATTGTAATGCTCCCCTGCGGACCTGACACCCAGGTTGCTCGGGGGTTAACTGCCTGGGTTGCTGGGAACTTTGCAGCTGTCTGTCAGGGTTCAGGGCTGTGGAGTTAACACTGGCTTAGGATGTGTACCCAGTCCAGTCTGTGAGTGCGGTCCATTCCTGTGTTTTGTATTTACATAGGGGAGGTTACAAAAGCCTGTGTCACCCTGGGAGGTTTCCAGTTGGTTTGTTTGGAAGTATGCATTGTGTGGGTGCTGGTTAGGGTCCCAGGAAGGGGGAGACCTTGTCGTGGTCCTGGGCTTGATCCTTTGGCGCCAAATGTAACTGACTTCCCCCAGTTTTGCTTTTAACATTGCTGTGAATCTGCTAGAGTGTGCTGGGTTTTTTGTGTCTTGTGTTAATGATTGTAATGCTCCACTGCGGACCTGACACCCAGGTTGCTCGGGGGTTAACTGCCTGGGTTGCTGGGAACTTTGCAGCTGTCTGTCAGGGTTCAGGGCTGTGGAGTTAACAGTGGCTTAGGATGTGTACCCAGTCCAGTCTGTGAGTGCGGTCCATTCCTGTGTTTTGTATTTACATAGGGGAGGTTACAAAAGCCTGTGTCACCCTGGGAGGTTCCCAGTTGGTTTGTTTGGAAGTATGCATTGTGTGGGTGCTGGTTAGGGTCCCAGGAAGGGGGGAGACCTTGTCGTGGTCCTGGGCTTGATCCTTTGGCGCCAAATGTAACTGACTTCCCCCAGTTTTGCTTTTAACATTGCTGTGAATCTGCTAAAGAGTGCTGGGTTTTTTGTGTCTTGTATATATATATATATATATATATATATATATATATATATATATATTACTAGCAGGTGTCCCAGCACTCCAGCCTAGGCAACGTATCAGTCACCTGGGTTCAATCCTCAAAAGGTCATGTATAGATTAGTTTGGAAGTGAAGGGCACTCTCAGATTTTTTGGAGAAACACAAAATGTTTTTATTTTTATTTTGAACAACAACGAGTCATCAAGGACAGAGTCGATGTTTCGGCTCACATCAGAGCCTTCTTCAAGACAAAGAAAATCTCAAGTCGGCGTGTAGCCGTGCTCCCAGAACAGGAAATGTGCTCATCGATCTTGGAGCACGGCTACACGCCGATTTGAGAGCACTGGTTTTAAAGGGCTTTAACATAGAGATACATACATATGCATGTCTAAATATGTATATATATATATATATATATATATGTGTGTGTGTGCATCTACATATGTATTTATATGTGTTTACAGACATATATACACATAAACAAATAAATATGTATATATATATATATATATATATATATATATATATATATATATATATATATATGTGTGTGTGTGTGCATTGGAGCCCATTGCAGTCAAGTAGCTGAAAACGTTAAATCATATTTATGCAATATTCATATTTAATAAAGTGTTATACTATGTTTTTAGTGTAACTATTTCACATTCTAATGTTCTTCACATAAGGGAGTATGTTCTAAGTATTTTTAAATGGATATGTATTTATTTATATATATTGTCAGTATATATCAGGGTTATAATACAATTTATTTATTAATATTATTCTTTAAAATAATTATAAATTAAAATGTATATATGAAACAATTAAAATTAATATTTATTGCTAAATTATTTAGATTAGTTAAAATCTATATACACATTGCAATATATTTATGTAGAGACCAGATTATGAATCAAATTATACACGCTTATGCTGTTTTAATATTTTTTACAAAGATCATAAAAGATATACCTTTAAAATTAACTTTACTCACAATGAATCACATTAAAACACCACAATAAAATACCATAGGTTGTATATATTATCAATGCAAATAGCCATTGTATATGCCAATATTTCTGACCTGAAATAACCTCTTACTTAGCCACAATAAGACAAATTCTAATATATATATATATATATATATATATATATATATATATATATATATATATGCAAATAACTTGATACACACCAAAGAGATTTACTTACAATAATAAGCCTGACTTGGAGATATGAAATACAAAAGACCTTTATCTAGCAAATTAACTACTTGCACTAAATATGATTAGTTTTAGACTATACTGGATTATGAACATAAGCTTAAAATACAAAATGCCCTTTTAAAATTGCCAGTTTAAATTAAACTGTAGCAACAATTAATGTATTTGCTTTAAAATATTAAATTATAGTCACTGCCATACGTTACTACATAACCAAATGATTATTCAGTTTCCAGAATTTCTTGTGGGTCATCTAAGAAGGATTTATTCACTATGTGCAAAGGTACAGGCCTCAAAATTGTTAATCTTCCGTTGTTCAAGAAAGTGTCCCAAAATAGCAGAGAATATACCTGGCCCAAAGCCTGTGTATTTTTCTCTCCAAAACATATGCTTCTTTGAGTCGGTGTGTCCTTTGTCTATTTATCAAAGATGTAACCTCCTTTTCTTTAATCATTTCCACAAGAGTTTGAAAGGCCCTCAGGAGCTTGTCCCTGATTCGCCCTTGGATTTGAACATTGACTGATTATTTGGGAGATGCCTCCCTGATTCTAAATACGTTTTGGTTGTAATACCATTTTTGAACTATCGGTGGCAGCAAACCAGAAATGCAGTCTCATTATCAATATTGCTAACAGTTTACTACATCTTTTAATTGTATATTTGATATACTCATTTCCTGATATTAAGAAACTTATCTGATCAACATATCTATCCCATTTGATATAATTTAGCATGTATCTATAGAGACTAAACATGAGCATATCTCTACTAGTATCATATCATGAAGTCATACATACAATAAGTTGCTAAATGTATAGGAATATCTCTTCACATTGGGAATTCTCTGTTTAATCCGATGCCTGCAATTAAAGAAACAGGGTGTTTATTCTGAGATTTTTGGAGCACATTTTTTTTAATGTAGCTAATCATTCAATACAGCAGATATGTTTTCAATATAGTATAATATATAATATATATATATATATATATATATATATATATATATATATATATATATATATATATATATATATATATATATATGGGTTTTTAATATGATCTGTGTATTTTAAATTATTATGTAGATTAGGCACAATTCCTTTATCTGAGATTTAGTTTCCCATGTCATACATAGACTTAAAATGCCAGTTTCTCTGGGAGCTGCTATGGGAAACTCTGCAGGGGACAATCTACACCTAGATTATATGATCCCCATCTTTTAAGAATGTTTGTTTATTCCGCTATTCTAACAGATGGACCGTCTGTTCCTTACAGGGTGCCTGTAAGTTTTATTACCCATCTTGGGCAGGAAACACATATATGGGCATATGCATCTGAGGGCTCCATAATGCTAATATTTACTTTGAAGTGGCCCATTGGTCTTATCTACAAAAGTCTAAATCCTTTGTTCTCAAATTGTCTTAAGTAGTGAGGGGGCAGGGGTTATAGTGAGACCAATTCATATCAAATTAGATATTAGCCAAAAATAAAATATTATATTCTGTGATACATTTGTAGTTTATTCAATGTTATTTCACAGGTACCCTGACATAATTCCCCCTTCCAATTTAAATATATGTAGGACACATGTATTTGAATTGGCTTAAAGTCAATGGTATTTGGTGAGTGTTTTGACAGCATGTCTTCTATGAAGAGAGTCCGTTATTTTTGAGCCCTCATGCTCGCTAGCTAGGCATCTTTCAACTACAATATTTCTTTAGTGCATTTAGGAATATGATACTTCAATCTCCCTCTATGACTTGTAGTTGGGATCTAGGATGGCACACTCGCAACTGATTAATATGGACCCATTTGTCCATAAAAGTATAATTTTTAGGGATCCTAATTTTATAGGCAACTGGAGATATTTTGTCAGTAATGACAAAATGACCCTTCCATGATGGAAGAAATTTCTTCTCCTTAACCTGATCTCTTCCAAAGTTATAAAGATAAACTTTATAATTTATTTCATATTCCTTTTTGGACGTTTTGAGATCATAATAGGTTTTAGAGGCAGTTGCAGACTTTTCTATGTTCCATTGAGTAAATGCAAAGGCATATTGCAGGTGCTTCCTTAAGTTCTCCACATATTGATTTGTATTGGCAGCATTTATCAAGTTCTGGTCTGATGTACGGTACAATAGATGTTTGAGGTAGAACCACTCTTCTACCAGTCATCAATTCAAAAGGTGACATCTTAGTAGCACTACTTGGAGTTGCTCTAAATGCCATTAGGACTATAGGTAATTTTACATCCTAGTCTTTACCTGTTTCACTCACAAACCATTTTGAGGATTTTCACAATGGACTGGTTGTAATGCTCTATGAAACGACTTAAGGCAGTTCTATATGCAATATGGAGCTTTCTTTTGACCCCTAGTATTTTCCACATCTTGGTCATCACTTTGCTAGTGAAGTGGGTCCCTCGATCAGATTCGATTCGCTGTGGTAAACCAAATCTGGAAAACATGTGGTTGATGAGCAATGCTGCGCATGTTTCAGCACTATTGTTAGGTGCACTGATGCACTCTACCCATTTGGTGAATAGGCATGTTACTGTTAACATGTATTTGTTACCTCCTAGATGACCTAGTTACTGGAACAATAAAATCAATTTGTATATCTGACCATGTCATTACCATCCCCCTTTTCTGCAATGGCAATCTATGCTTTCAATATGCCAAAAGGCATAGTCACGTAATATTTCATACGTTAATTTGGCACCATGATGACCAGATGTGGGAGCATCATGGACATGTTGAAGCATTATACCTCTGAACTTTGTAGGTGCCACCCATTGTTGGATGCCAGTTTTGGAGTTTCTAATTAACAAACCATCCTGTAACTTGAATTCATTCTAAGATCTTCCATGCCATTACCATCCTCTTTTGAGATGGGGCTGCTTTCAGGATCTTCTATGTGTTTATAGAAGATGCCTATAATTGGGTCTTCTTTTTGACTAGTGATCAGGTCCTCACTAGGAGAGTCCTGACTCCATTGTACCAGGTTAGGCTCACTCTGTTATTTAGCCTGGTTTCTGGTAATGGCTTCTACCTGAATTGCACCCATTAAGTGGTCGATATTAAGGAGTTCTCCAGTTATGGCACCTTGTTTGGCTAATGAATATGCAAGATCATTGCTTTCCTTATCAGGACCTAGAACCCTGGAATGACCCTTGGTCTTTTTCCAGTGTATGGTTAACCCATTGGACACCACCAGATCTCGCAGAACAACTTGCCATGTTTGACTGGTTTGTTGTTGGTTTTCTGCATGCCATTTCTTTTCAAATTTGGCAGGTATTCAACAAAACTGTCAAGCACATAATTTGAGTCAGTAATGATCACAAATTCATGAATACCGTGTTCAATAACCATCTCAATGGTTTTTAGAACAGCAGTTAGTTCTGCAACTTGACTGGATCTTGGGCCAATGTTGAAACCTACAGAAATGTTTGGGAATCCATTGACCCAAGTTATACCGATGCCGGCAACTAATCTGCGCTCATTATCAATAGTGGCATGGTAAGAACAACCATCAACATATACCCAAGGTAATGTTTGACACGGGTCCTCATTGTATATTTTATATGGGGAAAGCATTTGTTCCTCAAGGAAATCTAAAAACTCTTCCCCTTAATACTTAGCAGTACAGTCGTGGAGCACAGCAAACCCCTGTGCAACTGGATTATTTTTGTTTAGCTTATAGCGAATTTCTAAAGGCCACCCTTGTAAGAAAAGAGTCCAAGCTGTTATGCTGCTATTAGACCAGTTTCCATCTCTTATTCTCTCACTTTGCAGATATAGCAAAGGCTGGTAGGCCGTTTCTACAATAATTTTCTCGCCCTGTATATAGCTGCAGAAATTTTGTAGAGCCCATACAGTTGATAAGAGGGCTTTTTCACAGTCACTAAATTTTATTTCTACTGGGGATAGAGTTTTGCTTGCATAAGCAATGGCTTTGCTTAAATTATCATGCTTTTGGTACTAAATAGCACTCATGCTTATATTTGTGTAACCTGTCTCTAAGTAGTAAGGTTTACCCCCTTTAAGGTATGCTAAGCAAGGTGCTTGAGTGAATTTTCTCTTCAGTTGTCTGATGGCTGTCTCTTGAGCCTCACTCCAGTGCCATTTCACATCCTTCTTTAGAAGAAGTAGCAGTGGTTTAGCTAATTCTGCATAATTATCAATAAATTTGCAAGAATAATTTGTCATACCCAGGAACGATCTTAATTCCTTTGTTATTTGGGTTTTTAGAATTTATTATAACTTCCACCTTGTTGTAGGGATAATTTGACACCTGCCCTTTTAAGTTGGCTGAGGACATGTTTAAGCTCTGTGATGTGTTTTTCAAAGTCTGTGCTTTTGATTAAAAAATCATCAACATAAAATAAGGTCCCCCTTTCTAGTGCATCAGGCATAGCCTTATACATGCATACAGCAAATTCATGTCCTGAATTTATGTATCCAAACGGGAGCCTTTGGAATGCATACTGGACCTTTTTGGAATGAGAATACAAGCTTATACTGGTCCTCATATACCTTTATGGTCCAATATCCCTGTGCACAATCAATGGCAGTGAATATTTTTGATCTCTGCATCAGTGCTAGACACTGGTCAATATATGGCACAGGCCAGCCAGACATGTATACTCATTTGTTTAGTTGTCTTAAGTCAGCACACAAACGCCATTGTCCATAAGGAAACTTAGAATAGGATTGTTATAAGAGCTATGCACCTGTCTAATAATACCTCTTTCTTCCAAGTTCCTTATGATTTCTGCAAGAGAATCATATAAGGCTAAAGGAAGTCTGTATTGTTTAACAAAGACAGGTGGTGCATTGGGATCTGTTTGGATTCTTGCAATGTGCAAGTATGTAGTCCCACAGTCATAAGAATCCCTAGCAAAAATATCCTTGTACTTCATCAGAAGTTCTCGTAGCTGTCAGCGTTCATCATCACTGGAACAGTCATTATCTAAAGAGATTTGCTCTTCAATTATTTGCTGAAATCCTGGAAATATTTCAGGCTGTCCTATCTCATAGGCTTCT
This sequence comes from Bombina bombina, assembly GCF_027579735.1. NCBI lineage: Eukaryota > Metazoa > Chordata > Amphibia > Anura > Bombinatoridae > Bombina > Bombina bombina. The sequence continues at coordinate 1,127,532,691 of NC_069500.1, forward strand.
TCCAACCTAGAGGTGAGATCCCCTTATATATTATAATTTACATTGCCCCCATGATACTGGGTACTGGGCTATTCTTGCTCTTTGATCAACTGATCAAATACCAAGGAGGCTTCTTCAATTTTACAAATGCCTTCCTCTGAACTGAATGGATAAATGGACTGAATTGCAAATAGTCCCTTTGGCATTGATGCAAAGGATTGTTCTATTAATTGTTCTTCAGTTAAGTATCCTTCAGGTATTAGCCCAATTACATTATTCTGGAATCCAAAAGTGTAATAACTTGATTCCAGCACATATCCTATGGTAGTTCCCTTGGATAAGATTATATCCTGTGGGGTCATGTTATGCACAATAAAATGTATAGGAATAGTTCCAATATTTAGGAGTATGGGTCAGTGTGATACCCAGATTTTGCATACTATGGGAAAGGAAAATTAGTGTTTTAGAAGTTTTTAATTTCTGACCTCTTTTTACCTGTAAGGATAAGAGGAATTTATCAGTCCCAGCAGGGATTACAACATCGTTAGACACCTGCATATTCACAGCATATGGCAATTGCTGGTTTGATTTCAGGGCAGCATTTTCATCCTGAAATACTTCAGGGTCCCCCTTTAACCTGCTCCAGAGGCAAAGGTTAATCAAATCTATTTGTATGGCATATCTATGTAAGAGATGGTTTCCGATATATATTTGATTATGGGGAATATTTAAAACTAAAAACAGGTGCTTCACTGATTTATTACCTATGGAGATAGATAATAAGCATTTAGCTGTAATTTTATAGCTTTCAGAGTTCTCATCTAGGTCATGGACGCAGGGGAGATAGATATTTAATTACTTTAAGTTCAGCCCTCTGCGCTAATAAGCCTTCACTTATATAGCTAGCTTCCTGTTTTAAGTTTAATTTAGCATACTTGGTTTTCCCAAGGTCATGCACTTGCATAGGGATAAATAGATCCTCTTTAACTTTCGCAATTTCTGTGAGGAATTGCAAATGATCTCCCCCTTTAGGGGATTTAGAGCCCCCCTTGTGGAGGTATATGGTTAATACATCACTGTCTAAGGAAATATTTGCTATCTTTTCAGGCGAAATCAGAGCCGCTTAAGGGAGTCTGATCATCTATTTGTAGGATAGTGATTTCAGGTATAGAAATCTCTATCAGCATCTGGCTTCTCTTCCACCACGTAACAGTTATGTCGGGTGCGAGATATAGCAGGCCGCTCATAATTATTAGGCCTTTTTACTTGTTACCAAATTTCATTATGTATGCAATCAATTATGGTGCTTAATCCCTTCAGGAGATCACTACCAATTACTATTAATTACTACTATTAAATGATCAGTTGGCAGATCCACTATAATATATCCAAACACAAAGAGGCGCCAACATGTGTGTATCAGTAGTATACATACAAGAACGCACACAACGAAATCAAGCACAGGGTACTACTGAGGTGACTGTCTTTTTGGGAAGTGTATTTCTGACCCAATAGGGGTCCTTTGTTTAAATTCTTCCCTAATATTCTGCAGTTAATTTCTCATCAATTCTTTAAGGGATTTAAAATTATCTGCATTATCCTCCTTGCTAATAGAGGGGTTTTCATTATGACGATACAGCCTTTTTAAACCACTTAACTCTCTTTGGCTTTGTGCAAGTTGTTTATTTAAATCTTGGATTTTGGCTAGTAATTTTTCATTATGCTTATCTAAGGCAGCCATGTCTTGTTTAAATGTAACAATTTCATTTTCGGCTATATTTAAATTCTCTTCACATTTGCGTGATGAGTGAATATTATCATCTAACTCCTGTAATTTCAGTCCCTTTTCTATAAGGTGGAGGGACATTTCGTCAATAATGCATATTACAAGGGGCCAAGATTTTAGTATTAGTTCATCCCATTTTTTTAGATTTTTGCATTGATTAATTTTTAAAAATTCTTGGAATAATTCACTTTTTTCATTCCACCTTCCATCATCAATAGCAATATTTTTAGCCTTAATTGCAAGCATAACCATATAATCATTTAAGTCACCCGCAATATTACACCTCTTTTTAATGTGGCCTATAATGTCTATCTTAAGGAATATCGCCCTTAGTGAGGGGTAATTTTGGGGGACATATTTCAATACTGAGTATAGATTCATTGGATTCACTTCTAGTAACAGAGATTATTATTTTGGCTTAGTATTTGGTTAAATTAAAACGCTAATACAATTTTGACCAACAAGAAAAAAAAAAAATATTTTAAAATATTAATTTTGAAATATTAATAAAAATGTAAAAAGAAAATTTTATATATCATTGCGGGCACCCGATACATCAACGCACACATGGATGATGTCATTGCGACACTGGTGTTTGTGGCGGTACACATGACGACTGCAGTAAGTTTGGGCTAAGTATCATTGGTTAACTGGTTGCACTATTAGGATATATAAGGAGGGGTGGTGTGGGCGATGGTATACATGTTTTGTCTCATTGGAATCATTTGACAAAGGGACCGGACCGGTATCCGAAACGTCATGATATTTTAATTGTGGAATAAACATTTTTTGCTTATTTGACAAAGTCAATTGAGTGCTTTCTACATGCTACATTTGGATTGACTCTGTTAGAACCTTGGCCATTACTTATGATGAGGAGTGCATACCTTTGAAGAGTAATATTTCATGTTTTGATATTGCACCCTGCAATAATTTTTCTGGATTGAGTTGACTCATTTGCTGAAATACAATATTGAGTTAACATCATCTTTTATTCTTCACACTGTTTTTAGACTGTTTGGATTGATCACATATGGATCGTTGTTACATTGAGGACAATATAGAGGAAAACATTCCTTGCAGCATGGTTGTGGACAATGATGAAGTAAACACTGATGTCTTCATGTTCACGGATGAGGATGCTGAGAGGATCAGAGTTGATTCGGACCTGAGTGAGTTGAGGGGTGGCACCCCTATTAACATATACTACAGTTAATTAATTTAGGAAAAAGTGAAACTGATTACCCTCCACATGCCATATATCTATCTAGCTACCACAAAAAGAAACAAATACCTAAAAGGCTTTAGGGTAAAAAATATTCCAATGTTGGGTAGATCTAGTATTGAATTCTGTCGCAATTTGTGTTTGATATTAAATAAATGTTCCTATGACCTGATGTTATTGGTCATAGAGGAGGTACAGAAACTTGAAAATAACATTAAATAAAATGAAAATTGAAATAGGACAGATTAAACAGAGTAGTCACCACATTTTAGTGAAGTATAACACACAAAGATTGGATTAATAAACTGGATACTATGGTACTAAAATATAAGAATGATTTAATTTAATTTAAAAACAAAAAGCTAACAACTGTTGAAACAGATTACAGGGAGAGGCGAGTGTAGAGGGCTCTATAGAAAGGATAATATAATTGACAATCGTAGGCGTAGAACCCAACGTCCCAAAAATATATTGCAATCCATAGATAACAGTGAGGTGACTCTACTGACAATGACACTCGCAATGACAACAGAGTTACAGAACAGGCACAACCATACCTACTAATACAGCGTATTTTTCTGGGGTAGTCACCAGAGCAGCCAACAAGCACGAACATAAACCAACAATGAGAGGGGGATATAGAAAAAGGAAACCCATAAGAAAAAAACAGATATAGTTTTAAACCTGAGCAGTAGAGTGTTAACAGATAATGAGATGTGTTTACTTAGTTGTGGCCTGTCCTTTGAACCACTCCTAAAGAGGATGCCTTTAAAAAAATTGTTGATGTTCACAAACTTCAAAGGCAATTAAAACTGAAATACTTTTTCAAGGATAGGGTATGGGGGACGATAGCTACGTTTAAGACCCTATCCACTTTTGAACCCCCTATGACTAATCCAGCCATTAAATGTTTTACATGCATGGTATGCCGTGATTGCACGAATAGTAAGATGCAATCATACTCTAATCTGACTGATGGAGAAAGAAAGGCCATTCTCAGTTTAAAGAATGATGAAACAATCATCATACGTCTGGCCGATAAGGGGGGGGGGGGTATTTTGGTGATGGATTACACACAATACAGGACTGAAGCTAGGAGACAGCTTTCTGATGTTTCCACTTACACTAAACTGAGAGGTAATCCTACACAGACTTTTAAGAAGAGTATTGATCTATACCTAAGGTCTGCGAATGAAGCAGGACTCATAGATGAAAATACACTTTCGTTCCTGACCACTGACTTTCCTAAAATATTGGTATTATACCTTTTACCGAAAGTGCATACATTTTGAGTAATCCCCCCCATGAGACCTATACTCTCTGCAAGGGATTCTCTTTTTTCAAACATGGTCAAGTATGTGGATTATTTTTTGCAGCCAGTGGTCAGGAACACGAGCTCTTATCTCAAAGATGCCCCTAGCCTTATTACGTTATTAAAATCAGCTGATTGGCTGAGAGAGAGTGATAAATTGGTCACTAACTCTATAAACTATGAGGGACCGCCAAATGAATTTATAATAGAGTTAATGCTATTCTGCTTGGAAAAAAAATATTTTAAATTTGAATCTGAATTCTATTTACAGACCTAAGGTACAGCCATGGGATCACACATGACACCAACCTATGCCAATCTGTAAATGGCATGGCACGAACAATACGTCATGGCACTCACAGATCACAGGGAAGCCATCTTCTATACATGCTACATCGATGATATTCTATTCATATGGCGTGGGGAGGAAGAACATATTATCACATGGGTAAGTAACCTCTCCTATAAAATTCAAGCTGGAATTTTCCCTAGAATTGATACACTTTCTTGACCTTAAAATTTTGAAGGTGAGGGAGGGTGATTGTTGTAGGTTTGGTACATCACTATAGTGATGTCACGAACAGTTCTGCCGCGAATAGTTAGCAGCGAACATAGCATGTTCGCGTTCGCAGCGGACGGCGAACATATGCGATGTTTGATCCGCCCCCTATTAGTCATCATTGAGTAAACTTTGACCCTGTAGCTCACAGTCACAAGACACATTCCAGCCAATCAGCAGTAGACACTCCCTCCCAGACCCTCCCACCTCCTGGACAGCATCCATTTTAGATTCATTCGGAGCCTGCATTCTTAGTGAGAGGAGGGACAGTGTAGCTGCTGCTGATTTAATAGGAAAATCGATAGCTAGGCTAGTGTATTCAGTATCCACTACAGTCCTGAAGGACTCATCTGATCTCTGCTGTAAGAACAGCACCTCAAAAAGCCCTTTTTAGGGCTAGAACATGTCTGCTTTTTTTTTCCCCTGTGTAATCTAATTGCAGCCTGCCTGCCAGCTCAGGCTCACAGCGTATACTGTGCCCACTTGCCCAGTGCCACCACTCATATCTGGTGTAACAGTAGTGTACATTTAAAAAAAATTTTTTTATTTGAAATAATAGCAGTCATTTTCCTTCACACGTGTGCGTTTGAGGTCCTGCCAGGGCACAGTGTGACACCAGTGCAAGTCATATCTGCTAAAACAGTAGTGTACATTTAAAAAAAAAAACAACCTTTATTTAATTTGAAATAATAGCAGTCAGTTTCCTTCACATGTGTGCGTTTCAGGTCCTGCCAGGGCACAGTGTGACACCAGTGCAAGTCATATCTGCTAAAACAGCAGTGTACATTTAAAAAAAAAAAAAAAACTTTTTTTACTGTGAAATAATAGCAGTCAGTTTCCTTCACACGTGTGCATTCCAGGTCCTGCCAGAGCACAGTGTCACACCAGTGCAAGTAATATCTACTAAAACAGTAGTGTACATACATTTAAAAAAACAAACCTTTTTTTACTGTGAAATAATAGCAGTCAGTTTCCCTCACACGTGTGCGTTCCAGGTCCTGCCAGGGCACAGTGTCACACCAGTGCAAGTCATATCTCCTAAAACAGTAGTGTACATACATTTAAAAAAAAAAAAAAAACCTTTTTTATTGTGAAATAATAGCAGTCAGTTTCCCTCACACGTGTGTGTTCCAGGTCCTGCCAGGGCACAGTGTCACACCGGTGCAAGTCATATCTCCTAAAACAGTAGTGTACATACATTTAAAAAAAAAAACCCTTTTTTATTGTGAAATAATAGCAGTCAGTTTCCCTCACACGTGTGTGCTCCAGGTCCTGCCAGGGCACAGTGTCACACCAGTGCAAGTCATATCTACTAAAACAGTAGTGTACATACATTTAAAAAAAAAAAACCTTTTTTTACTGTGAAATAATAGCAGTCAGTTTCCCTCACACGTTTGCGTTCCAGGTCCTGCCAGGGCACAGTGTCACACCAGTGCAAGTCATATCTGCTAAAACAGTAGTGTACATTTTAAAAAAAAAAAACCTTTACACTACCTGAACGATACAACATCATACCTGATGTTTTAAAGCACGTTATTCCAAACAATTTAGGAATGTTAGGTGATTTATGCCCTTTATGGATTAAAACCAGACTATGCATCAACTATGTAATTTTTCATGGGAGTTTGCCATGGATCCCCCTCCGGCATACCACATTCCAGGTGTTACTCCCCTTGAAACAACTTTTCCATCACCTTTGTGGCCAGAAAGAGTCCCTGCGGGTTTTAAAATTTGCCTGCCTATTGAAGTCTATGGCGGTTCGCCCGGTTCGCCCGGTTCGCCGGTTCGCAAACTTTTGCGGAAGTTCGCATTCGCCATTCGCGAACGCAAAATTTTAGGTTTGCTACATCACTACATCACTATATACCAAGCCTATAGATAGAAATTTGCTCTTAGAGGCACATTGTTGCCACCCATTTCATCAGAAACGGGGGGTGGTCACCTCTCAACTCACCAGAGTCATAATAAATAACACAGAGAAATCAATAATGAATGAGCAACTGGATGTGATGGGGGAGAAGTTACTAAAGAGAGGCTATGATGGTAGATTGTTACTGAAATGAAAAAGAGAGTGCTGAAGCACACGCAAGATGGAACTCATCACTAGATCTACAGGACCATCTGACACAGATCGGATACATTTTGTTACTACATTTGATACTGTAAAAGTTCAAAGGGAGTATATGGTTATAATAACTTACTGATACTGTTGTAAATATATTTTCAACAGAAAGGTACAGTTCAATAGGATTGCTTTAACTGGTTAATACTTTACACGCCTCTTTAGAACCCCTTAAAAGGATAATATTAGATATACTCATCCAAATGGTGTTATGTGGAGTCTGCTGTCAGTGAAACGTTCGCCTATGGGGGATATACCTCCCTGGTTGTAGCCTTAGCTTGCTTGGTGACAGAGTAGTACAAACGTACTCACACGTTTAATAAGAGTCTTTCAAAACATATGTAATGCCATAATAGACAAACACATACCTCCATCCACCTGTGGTTGTAGAGGGACTCTTGCATACGTGGCTGTTCATGGTGGAACCCCCATCCACCTGTAGTTCCGCGACAGGAGAGGGACTCTTACTTCCATAGCTGTTCCCGCTGGAACCTTTGTGCACACTTAGTGCTCCATACTGTCCTTACTCCACCTGTCTCGCAGGTATGATGCTCCCAGTATCCTCAGTGCGTCCGTTGATGACGTAATCCTGGGGTGTGTGTCTGTGGACCAATCCTACTGTGGCAAATGCGGTAACAGACCAATGAGCATGGTAAGTCGGTTATGTTAAATCAGAGTGAAAGAAAAAATTACCACCGCTCTACTAGATAAAAAACATTGTACTTCATTGCAAATTCTTTAAAAAATATAGGACAGGAAGCCACCTATATAAAATAGCGAAAGGGAGCACAGCACAATGGCTTACGCATTTCAGCGAACTGCCGTAGTTATAGCCTGTGTAGTGTTTTCACCCCTGAGCTTAAAAACCCTAAAAAGGGAAGTGATTGGTTAATCAAAGAGCGCCTCTCCTCACTAACACCTATGCAGCAAGTAAATACCTGTATCTGATTACAAATGTGATATGTCTCTTACATGTTAATCAAATAGAACTTAACACATTCTGTAAATTTGATAAAGGGAATAAAGGTGAAACATCTATTAACATATAGAAATGTATACTTATCCCTGAAGAAGAGCATGTGAGCATGTGCGACACATGTCAGATCATCCAAGCTGTACCCTTTGTCTAATACCTGCATGAATAAACGCTGTTGGCACCGGCTACCTTTCCGGACCTGCTGTTTTCTTTTTGTCTATAGAAATGTATATATGACAATGTAACTTCAGTTAGCATACTTATAATATTATATCATATAATATCTATAAGGGCATGTGTTAAACATAAGATAGGACAAAGTACAATATACCAACAATTTAAATACAGTAATAAACAGTTGTGTTGTATGAGTATGCATGTAGGGCTGACTGGCATAAACACAAAATACCTGGCCAAATGTGTGTGTTCTAATCCATATACTGGACACTAATATTAAGAGGGAACTGCCTGGACCATACAGAAACAAAATTCCTATTAGGAAAAGATAGGTAAATGACAGAAACAATGACTAGTCTAAAACCTAACTAATAACCTATGTGATACATAAATGTAAATATAAAAACGTAAAGTAAGTGGACTCATGAATTTACTGGGATATGTATAAAACCTATTCCCAATAATTAATCAGATCGTATCTGGAATTTAGACCCTCTTGGTGTCTGCTTTTAAGCCTAAACATCCAGAAGGCATCTCTTTTGGCCAGAAGTTTTCCTCCCCCTCTATTTGGAAGTTTAACTTTTTCTATGGCACACCATCTGGGTGTATGTACCCCTCACTGATGGTTGTCCACAAAGTGATGTACCAGTGGGGTTGTGGATTTTCCCAGTGTGCTTATAGACAGGTTTTCTCGAATGACATCTTAGCATTTATATAACCTCAGAGGACATTCAGTTCATGCATGATCTTATCTTGAGTTCCTCACCAGTTATATGTGATATAATATTATAAGTATGCTAACTGAAATTACATTGTGATATATACATTTCTATAGATGTTTCACCTTTATTCCCTTTATCAAATTTACAGAATGTGTTAGGTCCTATTTGATTAACATGTAAGAGACGTATCACATATGTAATCAGATACAGGTATTTACTTGCTGCATAGGTGTTAGTGAGGGGAGGCGCTCTCTGATTAACCAATCACTTCACTTTTTAGGGGTTTTTAAGCTCAGGGGTGAAAGCACTACACAGGCTATGACTACGGCAGTTCAGCAAAATGCGTAAGCCTTTGTGCTGTGCTCCCCTTTGCTATTTTATATCCCTTTAAGGACAAGGCCATTTTTCAATTTCTTTCACTTAAGGACCAGGGCTATTTTTAAATTTCTGCTGTGTTTGTGTTTAGCTGTAATTTTCCTCTTACTCATTTACTGTACCCACACATATATACAGTTTTTCTCGCCATTAAATGGACTTTCTAAAGATCCCATTATTTTCATCATATTTTATAATCCTATAATATAAAAGGCCAAGTGTGTTTGTCCGAAACTGTCATGCGCGGTAGAGACAGCACAAGGACAAACACACTTGGCCTTAGAGTCCCTACCTGATCTGCGGTGCGGGCAGAAGTGGGTGTGACCAGGCGTGAGCGGGGGCATGAACGGACATGAGTGGGGGCATGGCCGGACTTGAAGGGGGCGGGCGCGGTCACGCACGCGAGATAGAGGGGAGAGAGATAGAGAGGGGGGAGAGATAGAAAGAGGGGGAGAGAACAAAAGAGATGAGAAAGAGCTAAAGATAGGATAAGAGAGGGGAAAGAGCAAGAGAGGGGGAGAGAGAGCAAAATAGAGGGGGAGAGAGAAAATAAGAGGGGGAAAGAGAGAGAGCAAAAGAGAGGGGAAGAGAGAGAGCAAAAGAGAGGGGAAGAGAGAGAGCAAAAGAAAAGGGGGAGAAAGAGCAAAAGAAGAGGGGGGAAAGAGAGAGAGGGGAGAGAGAGAGTAGGGGGGGAGAGAGATAGTGGGGGGAGATAGAGAGGGGGGGGGAGAGGGGAGAGATAGAGATGGGGAGAGAGAGGGGGGAGAGAGGGGGAAGAGAGAGAGAGGGGGGAGATAGGGGTAGGGAGAGGGGGGAGAGAGGGGGAGAGAGAGAGAGAGGGGGGAGATAGAGAGAGGGTAGGATAGAGATAGGGGGAGAGAGGGGGGAGAGAGAGAGGGGAGAGAGAGAGAGAAAGAGAGAGGGGGAGAGAGAGGGGGGAGAGAGAGAGGGGGAGAGAGAGAGAGGGGAGAGAGAGCAAAAGAGAGGGGAGAGAGAGCAAAAGAGAGGGGGGGAGATAGCAAAAGAGAGGGGGGGAGAGAGAGCAAAAGAGAGGGATGGAGAGAGAGAGCAAAAGAGAGGAGAGAGAGCAAAAGAGAGGGGGAGAGAGAGAGCGCAAAAGGGAGGAGGGGAGAGGGCGCAAAAGAGAGGGGGGAGAGCGCAAAAGAGAGGGGGAGAGAATTGCGCAAAAGAGAGGGGGGAGAGAGAGAGCGCAAAAGAGAGGGGGGAGAGAGAGCGCAAAAGAGAGGGGGGAGAGAGAGATCACAAAAGAGAGGGGGAGACAGAGCGCAAAAGAGAAGGGGACAGGGAGAGCGCAAAAGAGAGGGAGGGAGAGAGAGAGCTCAAAAGAGAAGGGGAGAGAGAGAGCGCAAAAGAGAGGGGGAGAGAGAGCAAAAGAGAGGGGGAGAGAGCAAAAGAGAGGGGGGGAGAGAGAGCGCAAAAGAGAGGGGGAGAGAGAGCGCAAAAGAGAGGGGGGAGAGAGAGATCACAAAAGAGAGGGGGAGACAGAGCGCAAAAGAGAAGGGGACAGGGAGAGCGCAAAAGAGAGGGGGGGAGAGAGAGAGCTCAAAAGAGAAGGGGAGAGAGAGAGCGCAAAAGAGAGGGGGAGAGAGAGCAAAAGAGAGGGGGGGGAGAGAGCAAAAGAGAGGGGGGGAGAGAGAGCAAAAGAGAGGGATGGAGAGAGAGAGCAAAAGAGAGGAGAGAGAGCAAAAGAGAGGGGGAGAAAGAGCGCAAAAGAGAGGGGGAGAGAATTGCGCAAAAGAGAGGGGGGAGAGAGAGGGGAGAGAGAGAGTAGGGGGGAGAGAGATAGTGGGGGGAGATAGAGAGGGGGGGGAGAGGGGAGAGATAGAGATGGGGAGAGAGAGGGGGGAGAGAGGGGGAAGAGAGAGAGAGGGGGGAGATAGGGGTAGGGAGAGGGGGGGAGAGAGGGGGGAGAGAGAGAGAGAGAGGGGGGAGATAGAGAGAGGGGGAGATAGAGATAGGGGGAGAGAGGGGGGAGAGAGAGAGGGGAGACAGAGCGCAAAAGAGAAGGGGACAGGGAGAGCGCAAAAGAGAGGGGGGGGGGAGAGAGCTCAAAAGAGAAGGGGAGAGAGAGAGCGCAAAAGAGAGGGGGAGAGAGAGAGCGCAAAAGAGAGGGGGAGGGAGAGAGCGCAAGGGGTGGGACCGCTGTACTGCAAAAAATGGCCCGTGTGAACGGGCTTTAGGACTAGTTTACCATAAAAAATATAAAATATGATGAAAAAATTGAAAAAAACACACTTTTCTGAACATTGACCCCCAAAATCTGTTACACATCTACAACCACCAAAATCCAACCATGCTAAATAGTTTCTAAATTTTGTCCTGAGTTTAGAAATACCCAATGTTTATATGTTCTTTGCTTTTTTTGCAACTTATAGGGCACTTTGCTATTTCCAAACCATTATTTTTTTTTTTCAAAATTAGCTATAGTTACATTGGAACACTGATATCTGTCAGGAATCCCTAAATATCCCTTGACATGTATATATATATTTTTTTAGTAGACAACCCAAAGTATTGATCTAGACCCATTTTGGTATATTTCATGCCACCATTTCACCTCCAAAGGCGATCAAATAAAAAGGTTTCTCACTGAAATTATTTATAAACAACTTGTGCAACTATGGCACAAATGGTTGTAAATGCTTCTCTGGGATCCCCTTTGTTCAAAAATAGCAGACATTTATAGCTGTGGAATTACTATTTGGTAATTAGAAGGCCGCTAAATGCCTGTGCGCACCACACTTGTTTTAGGCCCAGCAGTAAAGGGGTTAATTAGGTAACTTGTAGGGAGCTTGTAGGGTTTTTTTTTTTCTCCCCCTCTATTTGGAAGTTTAACTTTTTCTATGGCACACCATCTGGGTGTATGTACCCCTCACTGATGGTTGTCCACAAAGTGATGTACCAGTGGGGTTGTGGATTTTCCCAGTGTGCTTATAGACAGGTTTTCTCGAATGACATCTTAGCATTTATATAACCTCAGAGGACATTCAGTTCATGCATGATCTTATCTTGAGTTCCTCACCAGTTATATGTGATATAATATTATAAGTATGCTAACTGAAATTACATTGTGATATATACATTTCTATAGATGTTTCACCTTTATTCCCTTTATCAAATTTACAGAATGTGTTAGGTCCTATTTGATTAACATGTAAGAGACGTATCACATATGTAATCAGATACAGGTATTTACTTGCTGCATAGGTGTTAGTGAGGGGAGGCGCTCTCTGATTAACCAATCACTTCACTTTTTAGGGGTTTTTAAGCTCAGGGGTGAAAGCACTACACAGGCTATGACTACGGCAGTTCAGCAAAATGCGTAAGCCTTTGTGCTGTGCTCCCCTTTGCTATTTTATATCCCTTTAAGGACAAGGCCATTTTTCAATTTCTTTTACTTAAGGACCAGGGCTATTTTTCAATTTCTGCTGTGTTTGTGTTTAGCTGTAATTTTCCTCTTACTCATTTACTGTACCCACACATATATACAGTTTTTCTCGCCATTAAATGGACTTTCTAAAGATCCCATTATTTTCATCATATTTTATAATCCTATAATATAAAAGGCCAAGTGTGTTTGTCCGAAACTGTCATGCGCGGTAGAGACAGCACAAGGACAAACACACTTGGCCTTAGAGTCCCTACCTGATCTGCGGTGCGGGCAGAAGTGGGTGTGACCAGGCGTGAGCGGGGGCATGAACGGACATGAGTGGGGGCATGGCCGGACTTGAAGGGGGCGGGCGCGGTCACGCACGCGAGATAGAGGGGAGAGAGATAGAGAGGGGGGAGAGATAGAAAGAGGGGGAGAGAACAAAAGAGATGAGAAAGAGCTAAAGATAGGATAAGAGAGGGGAAAGAGCAAGAGAGGGGGAGAGAGAGCAAAATAGAGGGGGAGAGAGAAAATAAGAGGGGGAAAGAGAGAGAGCAAAAGAGAGGGGAAGAGAGAGAGCAAAAGAGAGGGGAAGAGAGAGAGCAAAAGAAAAGGGGGAGAAAGAGCAAAAGAAGAGGGGGGAAAGAGAGAGAGGGGAGAGAGAGAGTAGGGGGGAGAGAGATAGTGGGGGGAGATAGAGAGGGGGGGGAGAGGGGAGAGATAGAGATGGGGAGAGAGAGGGGGGAGAGAGGGGGAAGAGAGAGAGAGGGGGGAGATAGGGGTAGGGAGAGGGGGGAGAGAGGGGGAGAGAGAGAGAGAGGGGGGAGATAGAGAGAGGGGGAGATATAGATAGGGGGAGAGAGGGGGGAGAGAGAGAGGGGAGAGAGAGAGAGAAAGAGAGAGGGGGAGAGAGAGGGGGGAGAGAGAGAGGGGGGAGAGAGAGAGAGGGGAGAGAGAGCAAAAGAGAGGGGAGAGAGAGCAAAAGAGAGGGGGGGAGAGAGCAAAAGAGAGGGGGGGAGAGAGAGCAAAAGAGAGGGATGGAGAGAGAGAGCAAAAGAGAGGAGAGAGAGCAAAAGAGAGGGGGAGAGAGAGAGCGCAAAAGGGAGGAGGGGAGAGGGCGCAAAAGAGAGGGGGGAGAGCGCAAAAGAGAGGGGGAGAGAATTGCGCAAAAGAGAGGGGGGAGAGAGAGAGAGCGCAAAAGAGAGGGGGGAGAGAGAGAGCAAAAGAGAGGGGGGAGAGAGAGATCACAAAAGAGAGGGGGAGACAGAGCGCAAAAGAGAAGGGGACAGGGAGAGCGCAAAAGAGAGGGAGGGAGAGAGAGAGCTCAAAAGAGAAGGGGAGAGAGAGAGCGCAAAAGAGAGGGGGAGAGAGAGCAAAAGAGAGGGGGAGAGAGCAAAAGAGAGGGGGGGAGAGAGAGCGCAAAAGAGAGGGGGAGAGAGAGCGCAAAAGAGAGGGGGGAGAGAGAGATCACAAAAGAGAGGGGGAGACAGAGCGCAAAAGAGAAGGGGACAGGGAGAGCGCAAAAGAGAGGGGGGGAGAGAGAGAGCACAAAAGAGAAGGGGAGAGAGAGAGCGCAAAAGAGAGGGGGAGAGAGAGCAAAAGAGAGGGGGGGGAGAGAGCAATAGAGAGGGGGAGAGAGAGAGCAAAAGAGAGGGATGGAGAGAGAGAGCAAAAGAGAGGAGAGAGAGCAAAAGAGAGGGGGAGAGAGAGAGCGCAAAAGGGAGGAGGGGAGAGGGCGCAAAAGAGAGGGGGGGAGAGCGCAAAAGAGAGGGGGAGAGAATTGCGCAAAAGAGAGGGGGGAGAGAGAGAGCGCAAAAGAGAGGGGGGAGAGAGAGCGCAAAAGAGAGGGGGGAGAGAGAGATCACAAAAGAGAGGGGGAGACAGAGCGCAAAAGAGAAGGGGACAGGGAGAGCGCAAAAGAGAGGGGGGGGGGAGAGAGAGCTCAAAAGAGAAGGGGGAGAGAGAGAGCGCAAAAGAGAGGGGGAGAGAGAGAGTGCAAAAGAGAGGGGGAGGGAGAGAGCGCAAGGGGTGGGACCGCTGTACTGCAAAAAATGGCCCGTGTGAACGGGCTTTAGGACTAGTTTACCATAAAAAATATAAAATATGATGAAAAAATTGAAAAAAACACACTTTTCTGAACATTGACCCCCAAAATCTGTTACACATCTACAACCACCAAAATCCAACCATGCTAAATAGTTTCTAAATTTTGTCCTGAGTTTAGAAATACCCAATGTTTATATGTTCTTTGCTTTTTTTGCAACTTATAGGGCACTTTGCTATTTCCAAACCATTATTTTTTTTTTTCAAAATTAGCTATAGTTACATTGGAACACTGATATCTGTCAGGAATCCCTAAATATCCCTTGACATGTATATATATATTTTTTTAGTAGACAACCCAAAGTATTGATCTAGACCCATTTTGGTATATTTCATGCCACCATTTCACCTCCAAAGGCGATCAAATAAAAAGGTTTCTCACTGAAATTATTTATAAACAACTTGTGCAATTATGGCACAAATGGTTGTAAATGCTTCTCTGGGATCCCCTTTGTTCAAAAATAGCAGACATTTATAGCTGTGGAATTACTATTTGGTAATTAGAAGGCCGCTAAATGCCTGTGCGCACCACACTTGTTTTAGGCCCAGCAGTAAAGGGGTTAATTAGGTAACTTGTAGGGAGCTTGTAGGGTTAATTTTAGCTTTAGGGTAGCGTAGTAGACAACCCAAAGTATTGATCTAGGACCATTTTGATATATTTCATGCCACCATTTCACTGCCAAATTCGATGAAATAAAAAAAATTGTTCACTTTTTTACTAACTTTGGGTTTCTCACTGAAAATATTTACAAACAGCTTGTGCAATTATGGCACAAATGGTTGTAAATGCTTCTCTGGGATCCCCATTGTTCAGAAATAGCAGACATATATGGCTTTGGCATTGCTTTTTGGTAATTAGAAAACCGCTGCGCACCACACTTGCATTATGCCCAGCAGTGACGGGGTTAATTAGGTAGCTTGTAGGGAGCTTGAAGGGTTAATTTTAGCTTTAGTGTAGAGATCAGCCTCCCGCCTGACACATCCCACCCCCTGACCCTCCCAAACATCTCTCTTCCCTCCCCCACCCCACAATTGTCCCCGCCATCTTAAGTACTGGCAGAAAGTCTGCCAGTACTAAAATAAAGCACTTTAAAAAAAAAAAAATATCTGTTCAGCTGTGATGGACCCCCCTAAGGCCCCCAACCTCCATGATCACCCCCCAAACAGCACTCTAACCCTTCTCCGCTACCTATTTGCTGCAATCTTGGGTACTGGCAGCTGTCTGCCAGTATCCAGTTTGCCTCCAAATTTTTTTTTTTTTTTTATACAATTTACATTTTTCTGTATTGTAGCTGCCCCCCTCAATACCCCCTCCCTCTCCCCCTCCCAGATCCTTTGATCCTTATTTTTCCCTCCTCCCTCTTCCTCCTTCCCATTCAATTACATTGGTGGCAGTGGTTGCTGTGTGCGCGCACTTACACATGCACACTCGCGCCCCCTACATGCTCCCGGCACCCGGCCTTGCACATTGCACATACCGGAAACCGATGCCAGCGTAGCGATGGGCTGCCCACCCGCATCCCTGCAGCTGCTCCCACCCACCAACGATCAGCACCATCGCTACAAGTGCAGAGAGGGCCACAGAGTGGCTCTCTCTGCATCGGTCTTGGAAAAAAGGTATTGCAGTGATGCCTCAATAACGAGGCATCACAGCAATACCTTGAAAGCGTCTGGAAGTGATCAGGATCGCTTCCAGCGGCTTTAAACCCCTAACGACGTACAGGGTATGTCACTGGTCATTAAAGGGATACTGAACCCAAATTTTTTCTTTCATGATTTAGATAGAGCATGCAATTTTAAGCAACCTTCTAATTTACTTCTTTTATCAATTTTTCTCCGTTCTCTTGCTATCCTTATCCCCTTAAGGACCAGCGACGTACACTGTATGTCACTGGCCTTTTTTTGGGACTTGATTGTTTTATAGCGCGTTCTTGCCACCAGCGTTGAGACTGCTCTATTCCACAAAGCCTGCTGGAGGGAGGGCATTAATAGCGTGTTCTTGCTAGACTTGTGCTATTATGTCCTGAAAAAAACATTAATGACCAGTGACATACAGGGTACATTGTGATCATTAAGGGGTTATTTGAAAAAGAAGGCATCTAAGCTAAGGAGCCAGCAATTTTTTGGTTCAGACCATGGACAGCACTTGTTTATTGGTGCTGTCCAATCAGCAAGGATAACCCACATTGTTCACCAAAAATTGGGCCGGCATCTAAACTTACATTTTTTGTGCTTGTGCTTTGTGCTGTGCTCCCCTTTGCTATTTTATATCCCTTTAAGGACAAGGCCATTTTTCAATTTCTTTTACTTAAGGACCAGGGCTATTTTTCAATTTCTGCTGTGTTTGTGTTTAGCTGTAATTTTCCTCTTACTCATTTACTGTACCCACACATATATACAGTTTTTCTCGCCATTAAATGGACTTTCTAAAGATCCCATTATTTTCATCATATTTTATAATCCTATAATATAAAAGGCCAAGTGTGTTTGTCCGAAACTGTCATGCGCGGTAGAGACAGCACAAGGACAAACACACTTGGCCTTAGAGTCCCTACCTGATCTGCGGTGCGGGCAGAAGTGGGTGTGACCAGGCGTGAGCGGGGGCATGAACGGACATGAGTGGGGGCATGGCCGGACTTGAAGGGGGCGGGCGCGGTCACGCACGCGAGATAGAGGGGAGAGAGATAGAGAGGGGGGAGAGATAGAAAGAGGGGGAGAGAACAAAAGAGATGAGAAAGAGCTAAAGATAGGATAAGAGAGGGGAAAGAGCAAGAGAGGGGGAGAGAGAGCAAAATAGAGGGGGAGAGAGAAAATAAGAGGGGGAAAGAGAGAGAGCAAAAGAGAGGGGAAGAGAGAGAGCAAAAGAGAGGGGAAGAGAGAGAGCAAAAGAAAAGGGGGAGAAAGAGCAAAAGAAGAGGGGGGAAAGAGAGAGAGGGGAGAGAGAGAGTAGGGGGGAGAGAGATAGTGGGGGGAGATAGAGAGGGGGGGGAGAGGGGAGAGATAGAGATGGGGAGAGAGAGGGGGGAGAGAGGGGGAAGAGAGAGAGAGGGGGGAGATAGGGGTAGGGAGAGGGGGGAGAGAGGGGGAGAGAGAGAGAGAGGGGGGAGATAGAGAGAGGGGGAGATATAGATAGGGGGAGAGAGGGGGGGAGAGAGAGAGGGGAGAGAGAGAGAGAAAGAGAGAGGGGGAGAGAGAGGGGGGAGAGAGAGAGGGGGAGAGAGAGAGAGGGGAGAGAGAGCAAAAGAGAGGGGGAGAGAGAGCAAAAGAGAGGGGGGGGAGAGAGCAAAAGAGAGGGGGGGAGAGAGAGCAAAAGAGAGGGATGGAGAGAGAGAGCAAAAGAGAGGAGAGAGAGCAAAAGAGAGGGGGAGAGAGAGAGCGCAAAAGGGAGGAGGGGAGAGGGCGCAAAAGAGAGGGGGGAGAGCGCAAAAGAGAGGGGGAGAGAATTGCGCAAAAGAGAGGGGGGAGAGAGAGAGCGCAAAAGAGAGGGGGGAGAGAGAGCGCAAAAGAGAGGGGGGAGAGAGAGAGCGCAAAAGAGAGGGGGAGACAGAGCGCAAAAGAGAAGGGGACAGGGAGAGCGCAAAAGAGAGGGAGGGAGAGAGAGAGCTCAAAAGAGAAGGGGAGAGAGAGAGCGCAAAAGAGAGGGGGAGAGAGAGCAAAAGAGAGGGGGAGAGAGCAAAAGAGAGGGGGGGAGAGAGAGCGCAAAAGAGAGGGGGAGAGAGAGCGCAAAAGAGAGGGGGGAGAGAGAGATCACAAAAGAGAGGGGGAGACAGAGCGCAAAAGAGAAGGGGACAGGGAGAGCGCAAAAGAGAGGGGGGGAGAGAGAGAGCTCAAAAGAGAAGGGGAGAGAGAGAGCGCAAAAGAGAGGGGGAGAGAGAGCAAAAGAGAGGGGGGGGGAGAGAGCAAAAGAGAGGGGGGGAGAGAGAGCAAAAGAGAGGGATGGAGAGAGAGAGCAAAAGAGAGGAGAGAGAGCAAAAGAGAGGGGGAGAGAGAGAGCGCAAAAGGGAGGAGGGGAGAGGGCGCAAAAGAGAGGGGGGAGAGCGCAAAAGAGAGGGGGAGAGAATTGCGCAAAAGAGAGGGGGGAGAGAGAGAGCGCAAAAGAGAGGGGGGAGAGAGAGCGCAAAAGAGAGGGGGGGAGAGAGAGATCACAAAAGAGAGGGGGAGACAGAGCGCAAAAGAGAAGGGGACAGGGAGAGCGCAAAAGAGAGGGGGGGGGAGAGAGAGCTCAAAAGAGAAGGGGAGAGAGAGAGCGCAAAAGAGAGGGGGAGAGAGAGAGCGCAAAAGAGAGGGGGAGGGAGAGAGCGCAAGGGGTGGGACCGCTGTACTGCAAAAAATGGCCCGTGTGAACGGGCTTTAGGACTAGTTTACCATAAAAAATATAAAATATGATGAAAAAATTGAAAAAAACACACTTTTCTGAACATTGACCCCCAAAATCTGTTACACATCTACAACCACCAAAATCCAACCATGCTAAATAGTTTCTAAATTTTGTCCTGAGTTTAGAAATACCCAATGTTTATATGTTCTTTGCTTTTTTTTGCAACTTATAGGGCACTTTGCTATTTCCAAACCATTATTTTTTTTTTTCAAAATTAGCTATAGTTACATTGGAACACTGATATCTGTCAGGAATCCCTAAATATCCCTTGACATGTATATATATATTTTTTTAGTAGACAACCCAAAGTATTGATCTAGACCCATTTTGGTATATTTCATGCCACCATTTCACCTCCAAAGGCGATCAAATAAAAAGGTTTCTCACTGAAATTATTTATAAACAACTTGTGCAATTATGGCACAAATGGTTGTAAATGCTTCTCTGGGATCCCCTTTGTTCAAAAATAGCAGACATTTATAGCTGTGGAATTACTATTTGGTAATTAGAAGGCCGCTAAATGCCTGTGCGCACCACACTTGTTTTAGGCCCAGCAGTAAAGGGGTTAATTAGGTAACTTGTAGGGAGCTTGTAGGGTTAATTTTAGCTTTAGGGTAGCGTAGTAGACAACCCAAAGTATTGATCTAGGACCATTTTGATATATTTCATGCCACCATTTCACTGCCAAATTCGATGAAATAAAAAAAATTGTTCACTTTTTTACTAACTTTGGGTTTCTCACTGAAAATATTTACAAACAGCTTGTGCAATTATGGCACAAATGGTTGTAAATGCTTCTCTGGGATCCCCATTGTTCAGAAATAGCAGACATATATGGCTTTGGCATTGCTTTTTGGTAATTAGAAAACCGCTGCGCACCACACTTGCATTATGCCCAGCAGTGACGGGGTTAATTAGGTAGCTTGTAGGGAGCTTGAAGGGTTAATTTTAGCTTTAGTGTAGAGATCAGCCTCCCGCCTGACACATCCCACCCCCTGACCCTCCCAAACATCTCTCTTCCCTCCCCCACCCCACAATTGTCCCCGCCATCTTAAGTACTGGCAGAAAGTCTGCCAGTACTAAAATAAAGCACTTTAAAAAAAAAAAAATATCTGTTCAGCTGTGATGGACCCCCCTAAGGCCCCCAACCTCCATGATCACCCCCCAAACAGCACTCTAACCCTTCTCCGCTACCTATTTGCTGCAATCTTGGGTACTGGCAGCTGTCTGCCAGTATCCAGTTTGCCTCCAAATTTTTTTTTTTTTTTTTATACAATTTACATTTTTCTGTATTGTAGCTGCCCCCCTCAATACCCCCTCCCTCTCCCCCTCCCAGATCCTTTGATCCTTATTTTTCCCTCCTCCCTCTTCCTCCTTCCCATTCAATTACATTGGTGGCAGTGGTTGCTGTGTGCGCGCACTTACACATGCACACTCGCGCCCCCTACATGCTCCCGGCACCCGGCCTTGCACATTGCACATACCGGAAACCGATGCCAGCGTAGCGATGGGCTGCCCACCCGCATCCCTGCAGCTGCTCCCACCCACCAACGATCAGCACCATCGCTACAAGTGCAGAGAGGGCCACAGAGTGGCTCTCTCTGCATCGGTCTTGGAAAAAAGGTATTGCAGTGATGCCTCAATAACGAGGCATCACAGCAATACCTTGAAAGCGTCTGGAAGTGATCAGGATCGCTTCCAGCGGCTTTAAACCCCTAACGACGTACAGGGTATGTCGCTGGTCATTAAAGGGATACTGAACCCAAATTTTTTCTTTCATGATTTAGATAGAGCATGCAATTTTAAGCAACCTTCTAATTTACTTCTTTTATCAATTTTTCTCCGTTCTCTTGCTATCCTTATCCCCTTAAGGACCAGCGACGTACACTGTATGTCACTGGCCTTTTTTTGGGACTTGATTGTTTTATAGCGCGTTCTTGCCACCAGCGTTGAGACTGCTCTATTCCACAAAGCCTGCTGGAGGGAGGGCATTAATAGCGTGTTCTTGCTAGACTTGTGCTATTATGTCCTGAAAAAAACATTAATGACCAGTGACATACAGGGTACATTGTGATCATTAAGGGGTTATTTGAAAAAGAAGGCATCTAAGCTAAGGAGCCAGCAATTTTTTGGTTCAGACCATGGACAGCACTTGTTTATTGGTGCTGTCCAATCAGCAAGGATAACCCACATTGTTCACCAAAAATTGGGCCGGCATCTAAACTTACATTTTTTGTGCTTGTGCTTTGTGCTGTGCTCCCCTTTGCTATTTTATATCCCTTTAAGGACAAGGCCATTTTTCAATTTCTTTTACTTAAGGACCAGGGCTATTTTTCAATTTCTGCTGTGTTTGTGTTTAGCTGTAATTTTCCTCTTACTCATTTACTGTACCCACACATATATACAGTTTTTCTCGCCATTAAATGGACTTTCTAAAGATCCCATTATTTTCATCATATTTTATAATCCTATAATATAAAAGGCCAAGTGTGTTTGTCCGAAACTGTCATGCGCGGTAGAGACAGCACAAGGACAAACACACTTGGCCTTAGAGTCCCTACCTGATCTGCGGTGCGGGCAGAAGTGGGTGTGACCAGGCGTGAGCGGGGGCATGAACGGACATGAGTGGGGGCATGGCCGGACTTGAAGGGGGCGGGCGCGGTCACGCACGCGAGATAGAGGGGAGAGAGATAGAGAGGGGGGAGAGATAGAAAGAGGGGGAGAGAACAAAAGAGATGAGAAAGAGCTAAAGATAGGATAAGAGAGGGGAAAGAGCAAGAGAGGGGGAGAGAGAGCAAAATAGAGGGGGAGAGAGAAAATAAGAGGGGGAAAGAGAGAGAGCAAAAGAGAGGGGAAGAGAGAGAGCAAAAGAGAGGGGAAGAGAGAGAGCAAAAGAAAAGGGGGAGAAAGAGCAAAAGAAGAGGGGGGAAAGAGAGAGAGGGGAGAGAGAGAGTAGGGGGGAGAGAGATAGTGGGGGGAGATAGAGAGGGGGGGGAGAGGGGAGAGATAGAGATGGGGAGAGAGAGGGGGGAGAGAGGGGGAAGAGAGAGAGAGGGGGGAGATAGGGGTAGGGAGAGGGGGGAGAGAGGGGGAGAGAGAGAGAGAGGGGGGAGATAGAGAGAGGGGGAGATATAGATAGGGGGAGAGAGGGGGGAGAGAGAGAGGGGAGAGAGAGAGAGAAAGAGAGAGGGGGAGAGAGAGGGGGGAGAGAGAGAGGGGGAGAGAGAGAGAGGGGAGAGAGAGCAAAAGAGAGGGGGAGAGAGAGCAAAAGAGAGGGGGGGAGAGAGCAAAAGAGAGGGGGGGAGAGAGAGCAAAAGAGAGGGATGGAGAGAGAGAGCAAAAGAGAGGAGAGAGAGCAAAAGAGAGGGGGAGAGAGAGAGCGCAAAAGGGAGGAGGGGAGAGGGCGCAAAAGAGAGGGGGGAGAGCGCAAAAGAGCGGGGGAGAGAATTGCGCAAAAGAGAGGGGGGAGAGAGAGAGCGCAAAAGAGAGGGGGGAGAGAGAGCGCAAAAGAGAGGGGGGAGAGAGAGATCACAAAAGAGAGGGGGAGACAGAGCGCAAAAGAGAAGGGGACAGGGAGAGCGCAAAAGAGAGGGAGGGAGAGAGAGAGCTCAAAAGAGAAGGGGAGAGAGAGAGCGCAAAAGAGAGGGGGAGAGAGAGCAAAAGAGAGGGGGAGAGAGCAAAAGAGAGGGGGGGAGAGAGAGCGCAAAAGAGAGGGGGAGAGAGAGCGCAAAAGAGAGGGGGGAGAGAGAGATCACAAAAGAGAGGGGGAGACAGAGCGCAAAAGAGAAGGGGACAGGGAGAGCGCAAAAGAGAGGGGGGGAGAGAGAGAGCTCAAAAGAGAAGGGGAGAGAGAGAGCGCAAAAGAGAGGGGGAGAGAGAGCAAAAGAGAGGGGGGGGAGAGAGCAAAAGAGAGGGGGGGAGAGAGAGCAAAAGAGAGGGATGGAGAGAGAGAGCAAAAGAGAGGAGAGAGAGCAAAAGAGAGGGGGAGAGAGAGAGCGCAAAAGGGAGGAGGGGAGAGGGCGCAAAAGAGAGGGGGGAGAGCGCAAAAGAGAGGGGGAGAGAATTGCGCAAAAGAGAGGGGGGAGAGAGAGAGCGCAAAAGAGAGGGGGGAGAGAGAGCGCAAAAGAGAGGGGGGAGAGAGAGATCACAAAAGAGAGGGGGAGACAGAGCGCAAAAGAGAAGGGGACAGGGAGAGCGCAAAAGAGAGGGGGGGGGAGAGAGAGCTCAAAAGAGAAGGGGAGAGAGAGAGCGCAAAAGAGAGGGGGAGAGAGAGAGCGCAAAAGAGAGGGGGAGGGAGAGAGCGCAAGGGGTGGGACCGCTGTACTGCAAAAAATGGCCCGTGTGAACGGGCTTTAGGACTAGTTTACCATAAAAAATATAAAATATGATGAAAAAATTGAAAAAAAACACACTTTTCTGAACATTGACCCCCAAAATCTGTTACACATCTACAACCACCAAAATCCAACCATGCTAAATAGTTTCTAAATTTTGTCCTGAGTTTAGAAATACCCAATGTTTATATGTTCTTTGCTTTTTTTGCAACTTATAGGGCACTTTGCTATTTCCAAACCATTATTTTTTTTTTTCAAAATTAGCTATAGTTACATTGGAACACTGATATCTGTCAGGAATCCCTAAATATCCCTTGACATGTATATATATATTTTTTTAGTAGACAACCCAAAGTATTGATCTAGACCCATTTTGGTATATTTCATGCCACCATTTCACCTCCAAAGGCGATCAAATAAAAAGGTTTCTCACTGAAATTATTTATAAACAACTTGTGCAATTATGGCACAAATGGTTGTAAATGCTTCTCTGGGATCCCCTTTGTTCAAAAATAGCAGACATTTATAGCTGTGGAATTACTATTTGGTAATTAGAAGGCCGCTAAATGCCTGTGCGCACCACACTTGTTTTAGGCCCAGCAGTAAAGGGGTTAATTAGGTAACTTGTAGGGAGCTTGTAGGGTTAATTTTAGCTTTAGGGTAGCGTAGTAGACAACCCAAAGTATTGATCTAGGACCATTTTGATATATTTCATGCCACCATTTCACTGCCAAATTCGATGAAATAAAAAAAATTGTTCACTTTTTTACTAACTTTGGGTTTCTCACTGAAAATATTTACAAACAGCTTGTGCAATTATGGCACAAATGGTTGTAAATGCTTCTCTGGGATCCCCATTGTTCAGAAATAGCAGACATATATGGCTTTGGCATTGCTTTTTGGTAATTAGAAAACCGCTGCGCACCACACTTGCATTATGCCCAGCAGTGACGGGGTTAATTAGGTAGCTTGTAGGGAGCTTGAAGGGTTAATTTTAGCTTTAGTGTAGAGATCAGCCTCCCGCCTGACACATCCCACCCCCTGACCCTCCCAAACATCTCTCTTCCCTCCCCCACCCCACAATTGTCCCCGCCATCTTAAGTACTGGCAGAAAGTCTGCCAGTACTAAAATAAAGCACTTTAAAAAAAAAAAAATATCTGTTCAGCTGTGATGGACCCCCCCTAAGGCCCCCAACCTCCATGATCACCCCCCAAACAGCACTCTAACCCTTCTCCGCTACCTATTTGCTGCAATCTTGGGTACTGGCAGCTGTCTGCCAGTATCCAGTTTGCCTCCAAATTTTTTTTTTTTTTTTTATACAATTTACATTTTTCTGTATTGTAGCTGCCCCCCTCAATACCCCCTCCCTCTCCCCCTCCCAGATCCTTTGATCCTTATTTTTCCCTCCTCCCTCTTCCTCCTTCCCATTCAATTACATTGGTGGCAGTGGTTGCTGTGTGCGCGCACTTACACATGCACACTCGCGCCCCCTACATGCTCCCGGCACCCGGCCTTGCACATTGCACATACCGGAAACCGATGCCAGCGTAGCGATGGGCTGCCCACCCGCATCCCTGCAGCTGCTCCCACCCACCAACGATCAGCACCATCGCTACAAGTGCAGAGAGGGCCACAGAGTGGCTCTCTCTGCATCGGTCTTGGAAAAAAGGTATTGCAGTGATGCCTCAATAACGAGGCATCACAGCAATACCTTGAAAGCGTCTGGAAGTGATCAGGATCGCTTCCAGCGGCTTTAAACCCCTAACGACGTACAGGGTATGTCGCTGGTCATTAAAGGGATACTGAACCCAAATTTTTTCTTTCATGATTTAGATAGAGCATGCAATTTTAAGCAACCTTCTAATTTACTTCTTTTATCAATTTTTCTCCGTTCTCTTGCTATCCTTATCCCCTTAAGGACCAGCGACGTACACTGTATGTCACTGGCCTTTTTTTGGGACTTGATTGTTTTATAGCGCGTTCTTGCCACCAGCGTTGAGACTGCTCTATTCCACAAAGCCTGCTGGAGGGAGGGCATTAATAGCGTGTTCTTGCTAGACTTGTGCTATTATGTCCTGAAAAAAACATTAATGACCAGTGACATACAGGGTACATTGTGATCATTAAGGGGTTATTTGAAAAAGAAGGCATCTAAGCTAAGGAGCCAGCAATTTTTTGGTTCAGACCATGGACAGCACTTGTTTATTGGTGCTGTCCAATCAGCAAGGATAACCCACATTGTTCACCAAAAATTGGGCCGGCATCTAAACTTACATTTTTGCTTTTCAAATAAACATAGCAAGAGAACTGAGAAAATTTGATAATTGGAGTAAAGTAGAAAGTTGCTTAAAATTGCATGCTCTATCTGAATCACGAAAGAAAAAATGTTGGTTCAGTGTCCCTTTAAATACCAGTTTGTGTGTAACATACCCTGTACAACATGTGTCGTTAAGGGGATATAGGTGGCTTGCTGTCCTAAATTTTTTAAGTTTTTACATTTGATTCTGCTCATGGGACACTGGATACATCAATGAGGAGACGTTGGGATTTGGTGAAAGTGGAGAAGTCCCTATCATTCCAATATACGGAACCCCCAAGAATGGCATATCGCAGAGCACATAATCTAAAAGACATACTGGTGGAGTCTGACCCAGTGAAATGTTATCGCAAAATGACATGGTTACAGTCAAATAAGAAAGGCTGCTTTCAATGCGGCAACTGCGGGACATGCAACAGTATGCTGAGAGAGTCCTCGTTTCAGCATCCACATTCAAATAAAAGATATAAAATCAATCATCGTCTGACATGTACCAGTGACCATGTCATCTACATTCTCATTTGCCCATGTTCCCTATTTTATGTGGGTAAAACTACAACAGCTAATAGAGATCGCATGGCCAACCATAGGTGTGCTATCAGGGAAGCCATTGACAAAGGCAACTCTGAGCAACCTGTGGCTAGGCATTTCTGCAAGAAGAAACACAGCATCTCAAGCTTAAAAACCATGTTAATAGACCACATACCCCCAATGTCTAGGGAAAGAAACAGGGCCAATGCACTATTGAGAAGGGAGACAAAATGGATCTACACTCTTGATAATATGGTACCAAAAGGCCTTAACACCCACCTGGATTTCAGTCTCTTCTATCATTAGCCTCTGAAGAATAAAGATGGGACTTTTGATCTACTTCCCCTGAGAATGGAATACACGTGCCCATTAGGAGTTCATCTGAAATATACGATGACATAATATATGTCTTCTTGGGACAAGACAAGGAATTTCCTTTGATGTCATTGCGACACTGGTGTTTGCGGCGGTGCACATGACGACTGCAGGACGTTTGGGCTAAGTATCTTTGGTTAACTGGTTGCACTATTAGGATATATAAGGAGGGGTGGTGTGGGTGATGGTATACATGTTTTGTCTCGTTGGACTCATTTGACAAGGGACCAGACCGGTACCCGAAACATCATGATATTTTAATTGTGGAATAAAAGTTTTTTGCTTATTTGACAAAGTCCATTGAGTGCTTTCTACATGCTACATTTGGATTTACTCTTGGCCATTACTTATGATGAGGAGTGCATACCTTTTGAAGAGGAATATATATATATATATATAAATATAAATATATATATATATATATATATATACAGTGTGTGTGTGTATGTGTGTATATATATATATATATATATATATATATGTGTGTGTGTGTATATATATATATATATATATATATATACAGTGTGTGTGTATGTGTGTATATATATATATATATATTTATGTATGTAAGAATAAATAGAACATATTCTGCTAGGTGAAGAACATTGGAATGTCGGATTAGCTCACTTGAGAAAATGCGTTCAGGTTTGCGCAACTTGTGGGGTGTTGGTTTTTTCACCTTTTTGCGCTTTATTGACTTTTAGTGGGGGTTATGTTAATGTGGCTGTGATATTGTAACTTCAGCTTTTTGCACGTGTCGGGTTAGCGCATGAGCAAAATGTTTTTACTTTCAACTTGCAATACGTGTGCAAAAAGCCTAAGTTGAGTGTAATTAGCGCCCAAGCGAGAGCAATAAATGGCACTCCTCTCATAATCTAGCCCTTAGTGTGTATAACATTAAACTCATGACAAATTGTTACAGTGATAAGTAAATCCAAGTTGTAAGAGAATTGCTATTAACATTTATTGCTTTACATCAGGTCAAGTACAGTGTGCAGTGTGTCCTGGGTTATATACAGTGGGGCAAAAAAGTATTTAGTCAGCCACCAATTGTGCAAGTTCTCCCACTTAAGAATATGAGAGAGGCCTGTAATTTTCATCATAGGTGTACCTCAACTATGAGAGACAAAATGTGGAAACAAATCCAGACAATCACATTGTCTGATTTTGAAAGTATGCAGGTATGCCCTGCAAAAACTGTCAGTTAGTGACAATGGACGTACCTGCTACTGTGGCTGGCCCATCGCTACCCGGCATCCAGTTCCTGTATGTGCAATGTGCATGCTGGGTGCCGGGAGCGAGCGGGTGGGGGGCCTGCGGGGGCGCGCACGTGTGCAGCAACTAGTACCACCTATGTCCCGGAATGGGAAGGAGGGAGAAGGAGGGGGGAAAAAATGAAAGCTCAAAGGATCTGGGAGGGGGAGGAGGTATTGAGGGGGGCATCTACACTACAGAAAAATCTATATTTTATCAAAAAAATAAAACAAAGTTTATTTTGGGGGCAAACTGGGTACTGGCAGACAGCTGCCAGTACCCAAGATGATGGCAAATAGGTAGCAGGGGGAGGGTTAGAGAGCTGTTTGGGGGGATCAGGGAGGTTGGGGGCAAAAGGGAGGTCCACCACAGCTGAATAAATATTTTAAAAAAATTGTTTTTTTTTTTAAAAAAAGCCTTTAATTTTAATACAGGCAGTTTTTTTTTTTGACGCAGCAGAGTGCTCAGAGATGAAAAGGCAAGATACACTGAGCGCGCGCACAGCTGCATCTACATGCTGCGCGTCGCTCCGCTTGCAGTGTGTCACAGCCTTTACACTGAATAGGGAAATAACATGAGAGTGCACAAGGCTCAACCCTTCGGCTGTCCCGGGACAGACATACTGATATGCTGTTTAGAAGTCCTTTACAATGGGATGTGGCTACTGAGAAACTTTTGAGGTAAAATATCTTTCTTTATTACATAGAGATGTTCAGGTGATATTTTCTAGTCAGCTTTTTACAGCTATACTGCATCACTTTCAAGTGTTTAAACATTTGGATATTATGGCCCTTTAAGTAATGAAATAATACTTTAGCAAAATACATAAAAGCGCTATTGATTTAACTCAAATGATATTAGTGCGTTATAGTGTTAACATTTTTGCTTTCTACTTGTAATCTAGCCCAGTAAAGTCATCATGACTTGGGACTCCTCAGGGAAATAAAATGTTGGTAAATTTAAAATGTATTGTATATTGTTATGCTAAGATGTTTTGTTTCTTCTTAGTTTCTCCTTCTTTTGCAATATTTAATAACTGATTTCCATAAAATAGCATAGGTATTGAAGTGCATTTTTTCTTTTGAGAAGATAAACTGATACTATTTTTTTTTTCTTTATATGTTGGCTTTTCCCTATACAGGGAGTGTAGAATTATTAGGCAAATGAGTATTTTGACCACATCATCCTCTTTATGCATGTTGTCTTACTCCAAGCTGTATAGGCTCGAAAGCCTACTACCAATTAAGCATATTAGGTAATTTGCATCTCTGTAATGAGAAGGGGTGTGGTCTAATGACATCAACACCCTATATCAGGTGTGCATAATTATTAGGCAACTTCCTTTCCTTTGGCAAAATGGGTCAAAAGAAGGACTTGACAGGCTCAGAAAAGTCAAAAATAGTGAGATATCTTGCAGAGGGATGCAGCACTCTTAAAATTGCAAAGCTTCTGAAGCGTGATCATCGAACAATCAAGCGCTTCATTCAAAATAGTCAACAGGGTCGCAAGAAGCGTGTGGAAAAACCAAGGCGCAAAATAACTGCCCATGAACTGAGAAAAGTCAAGCGTGCAGCTGCCAAGATGCCACTTGCCACCAGTTTGGCCATATTTCAGAGCTGGAGTGCCTAAAAGCACAAGGTGTGCAATACTCAGAGACATGGCCAAGGTAAGAAAGGCTGAAAGACGACCACCACTGAACAAGACACACAAGCTCAAACGTCAAGACTGGGCCAAGAAATATCTCAAGACTGATTTTTCTAAGGTTTTATGGACTGATGAAATGAGAGTGAGTCTTGATGGGCCAGATGGATGGGCCCGTGGCTGGATTGGTAAAGGGCAGAGAGCTCCAGTCTGACTCAGATGCCAGCAAGGTGGAGGTGGAGTACTGGTTTGGGCTGGTATCATCAAAGATGAGCTTGTGGGGCCTTTTCGGGATGAGGATTGAGTCAAGCTCAACTCCCAGTCCTACTGCCAGTTTCTGGAAGACACCTTCTTCAAGCAGTGGTACAGGAAGAAGTCTGCATCCTTCAAGAAAAACATGATTTTCATGCAGGACAATGCTCCATCACACGCGTCCAAGTACTCCACAGCGTGGCTGGCAAGAAAGGGTATAAAAGAAGAAAATCTAATGACATGGCCTCCTTGTTCACCTGATCTGAACCCCATTGAGAACCTGTGGTCCATCATCAAATGTGAGATTTACAAGGAGGGAAAACAGTACACCTCTCTGAACAGTGTCTGGGAGGCTGTGGTTGCTGCTGCACGCAATGTTGATGGTGAACAGATCAAAACACTGACAGAATCCATGGATGGCAGGCTTTTGAGTGTCCTTGCAAAGAAAGGTGGCTATATTGGTCACTGATTTGTTTTTGTTTTGTTTTTGAATGTCAGAAATGTATATTTGTGAATGTTGAGATGTTATATTGGTTTCACTGGTAAAAATAAATAATTGAAATGGGTATATATTTGTTTTTTGTTAAGTTGCCTAATAATTATGCACAGTAATAGTCACTTGCACACACAGATATCCCCCTAAAATAGCTATAACTAAAAACAAACTAAAAACTACTTCCAAAACTATTCAGCTTTGATATTAATGAGTTTTTTGGGTTCATTGAGAACATGGTTGTTGTTCAATAATAAAATTAATCCTCAAAAATACAACTTGCCTAATAATTCTGCACTCCCTGTATGGTTGTATATTATGGAAGACATGGCTCAGTAGATGTTTGATTGATTAAATATCAAAGAAGTAGATTTTTGCAACTTCTTAACATGGAGAACTACAGGAAGATAACAGCTAATATAATGGTAAAAAATGGGAGGGATGAAGGAAAAAATATTCACATACTGTCTATTTTCAAAGCAGGTAATTCTAAACATGGGTGACCAAGAGGGCTGGGGGCAAAAGAGGGCAACTTCATTAACTAGGATTTTGATCCATCCATCTAAAGCTTTTGATTTCACCTATTTTAAAATGATATACAGCACATGTGTACTGAAAGTAATAATGGATTAAACGCTTACCGGATCCTTCCCAAAGGGGAGGGGAATCTTAACCCATAACCGAACTTAAATAACTATGTACATGTGCATGTTGTGCAAATAACGTCAGACAACTTTATATGGGAAACATTTTGACCGTCACAGGTCAGAAATTTTTATTAACTTAAATATTAATTATAGAACCGATAGAACCAAATATGGCAGCATAGAGACCAACTAATCCAGAACAGCAAGGAGATCACCGGTCCAACGGGAACAGCAGCAGAGGGATATTTGCTCTATGGAGATGATGCTGAGGGGTTGCAGAGATCACGTGACCATCCCTCAAAAGGGAGGAAGGAGGGTTACTGTCACATGCACGTGAGGCCTACCGCTCCTCCCCAGAAGTCTGGTCATCACTCACCCCTAGCGACCTTCTCCTGTGCAACAGGACTGGGATCTCCCGCCACAAGGAAGCATTTTAATGGTGCCCTTGCCGCCACAACCCACAGCCTGACTTAGAGGAGGGGTGAAATTGCTCTCTGAATGTCCCCGATGAATAAAGCCAACCCTATATCTGAAAGGTGAACTTTATCCCTTCGGTAGAGCTCAGTCCTATCAGCCGAAAGGGCTTTGTGCCGTTCCACGAAGCCACCCGACCCTGTGACGGTTTTCGCCAATGAGGCGTTAATCTTTTTCCTAATACGATATGCCGCCGTATGGGCAGACATATGCCTCCAATGGAGACGGGGGACTATATTTGACCACCCTATCGTGACCCCAGGAAAGCAAACTCTCAACCAACCAATGTCTGCCTGCATGATTTTTATTAGCTGGAGCATCATTAGTGGAGGATTAGGATATGAGGCTTACCCCAACATACAAGGGCCTCAGATATTGTCCCCGCTAATTGTGGCCAGCACATCCCCCTGTCAACCAACCACCTAATGGATGCTTTGTGGGAAGGGAAGCCTAGGGATTGGCCGATTGGGAGGGATGCACAGCGGAGGGAGGCCCAGTGGACAAAGGAATGGCCCACAATCCAAATTCTCTTCACTCCAGGGTTAGTTCCTGTGGAGACAAAAATTTTAGTATTTGGAAAACATTGTCACACGTTAAACAATTGGGCGGACATAGGTCTTGAAACAATTTGAGCGCCAACACCCAATGCGCTTAATGTCCTCGCTTGAGGAACCCACTTGTGCCGCATTTGTCGCTGCCCCTATGCGAAAGGAGTGCGGAGCTATCTTGCTAGCATCTAGCCCTGCCCTAATCGCCGCTAGCCTCAAAACACTACCAAACTGAAATTTGGAGAGGGATCTGCCATCTACATGGACAAAGAACTGTCCTGGGACTTGCGGTCTCTGTGACAGATAAAGGTTAACCCACTTAACTGGGCAGCAGGCGCTGTCCACCTGTTGTGATACGGGGATCCAGGTACCCTTCCCTTCCTGGGCCGTTTTGGAACATGGAAGAAAAAGGAGGGACCCAGCGGCTGCCCTAACGTGCTCTAACTGAACCCCTGATCCGGACTTCTGCTTAGAGTGTGCCACTAACTCACTGACCATAAGAGCACCTGCAAAGGCTAAAATAAATGCCGACTTGAAAAGCAGAGCTTCAAATTCAGACGTTCAAACGCCATAAAGCGCCAGGACCAAACGTTCCAGGCGCTCTTGGGTAATGGGCTCTCGAGTATCAGTTTTCCGCTGCTGTGACCTGCCCCACCCTTTGACTCCGTGTCTGATGAAAAATTAATTAGTTGGGTCGGGGATGGATAGAGCCCTATAAAAAATGATAGAGCGGCCAATTTGGACTGCATTGCCCCTTGTCGAACCCCAGAAGTGTGCAAACTCACCAGCCAATCACACAGCGTGTCCTGAAATCCCCAAGCAGCGTTGACTCCCCTGGACCTACAGAAATTGTCCCATTCAGACCACATACGGACATTAGCATGCCATGTGGATGGTGCCAAGGAGGAGCGAACCAAAGGAAGCAAAGCTCTCCAGGAAGGACGAGCTGCCAAAGGAAATCAGGACAACGTAAGCCTACTGCGGCTGCCCTGGGAACTAACTGCCTAAATCTTACCCACTCAAAACGTGAAGGGGCATCAGCCACTACGTTGTTCACCCTGGGGATGTGACGAGCCTGGAACTGGATGTTAAGCTCTAGACAGCACAGCACCAAGTGACGCAACAAAGTTATTACCTTTGCAGAGGTAGCTGACAAGTTATTGATTGCGTATACGGCACTGATGTTGTCCGCCCAGAACACAACAGTCCTGTCCACCAATTTCCTACCCCACAGCTCGACCGCCAAGACCACAGGGAATAGCTCCAGGAGAGTTAAATTACGAGTAAGGCCCGCTGGGGCCCAGGACATTGGCCATGGCTCAGCGCTCCACTCTCCCTGGAAATAAGCCCCGTAGCCATGCGATCCAGCTGCATCCATGAAGAGGTGCAATAACTGGCTTGAAATGGGAACAGCCCTCCAAACCCGTACCCCATTAAACTGAGTGAGAAAAGTTTGCCAGACTATAAGATCCGCTAGCAAATCCTCCCCTAGGGGAATTTTTGAGTTTGGGTTGGACCTACCGCTAAGCTGTCTCTCTAGCCTATGGTTAAAAACCCGACCCATGGGGATAACTCTGCAGGCGAAGTTACCAGCCCTAATAGCGATTGCAGCTGTTTGAGTGAAATCGCTAGGTTAGAGACGGTCGCTCTAACTGACGCTAACATGGCCTGAACTTTGTCAGGTGGTAGCCTGCATAGCCTAGCAATGGTATCAATTTGTATACCCAGAAAAACTAAGCATGTAGTGGGCCCCTGGGATTTGTCTTCGGCTAGGGGCACCCTGAAATGGCTCATAATACTGCGCATCCTGTTCATGATGGATATACATTCGTCAGAACCTGCCCTCCCGACGATGAGAAAATCATTGAGGTAATGGGCTATGTGATCGCTGCCCACGTCTGAAGCCACTACTCAGTGAAGGAAACTGCTAAATGCCTCAAACAAGGCGCACGATAAAGAGCAGCCCATGGGTAGGCAACGATCCACATAGTACGAACCTGCAAACTTGAAACCCATGAGATGAAACACAGAAGGGTGAAGTGATAAAAGCCTGAATGCCAATTCAATGTCTAGTTTTGCTAATAAAGCACTCCAAACCAGGTCCAGGATTGGTAGCGCACGGAACTGAGTTGTGGGTCAATAGCATCATTAACGGAGCTGCCTTTAGGATATGACAGGTGCTGAATGAGACGAAACTTTCCTGGTTCTTTTTTGGGAACCACCCCCAGTGGAGAAATTACCAAATTACCTAGAGGTGGTGAAGAGAAGGGCCCGGCCATGCGGCCCAAGGCCACCTCCTTATTAATCTTATCTCTGACTACATCAGGGTGCTGGTAGGCTGAAATAAGATTTCTCGTGAAAAAGGGGGTAGTGTACAAGCGCTAAGGTAATCCCCAAGCTGTATCCAAACAGAGATCCTAACCAACCTGCAAAAAATATGCACAAATAGTAAGAAGTGAATACAGCGCCAGCAAGAGGCCAAGGGATAAATATACTCACAGAGAGATAAAAGAAGATTATTTAATGAACCATGTTAAAAAGCATCAGTTAAAAAATGTAAAAAACACATATAGATAAAATTACAAAAACAGGAATATCTTGCAGGAGCGGCTAAAGCTGATAATTACAATAAAAACAGAGATAATCACAGGTGATCAGTGTGAGTGGTACACCAGATTAAGAGTGTAAACTAGTGAAACAGAATAAGCCTAAGTACAACTATAACAAGTGCATCAAGCAAGAAATTAATAAACAATAGTATAAACAATAATGTTCAAAAAATAGTGTGTCAAAAAAATAGAAAAATGCACTGCAGTGCAAAAAGAGGGTCAAATAGTAAGTGAGTGCAAATGGATATAACAAATGCTAGCTACTAATCCAGTGAGGTAAAGATATAATTAAATAA
This sequence comes from Bombina bombina, assembly GCF_027579735.1. Classification (NCBI taxonomy): domain Eukaryota; kingdom Metazoa; phylum Chordata; class Amphibia; order Anura; family Bombinatoridae; genus Bombina; species Bombina bombina. The sequence goes on from NC_069500.1 coordinate 1,127,567,568, forward strand.
AATACACAATATGCAATAACATAAAAATATATATTCCAAAAAGTGTTCCAAAAAGTTGATCAACAAATGTTAGTGAAGAACAAAAATAAGTCCATCAATTCAAAACCAAAAAAATGAAAAAAAATGGGTGATGAAAAACAAGGTGAAAGTGAGGAAATTGGTTCCTTCAATATTAGTTACTTTAACAGATCCAAATTCCTGAGTGTGGTAGCTGAAGTAGCTGATTGGATCCTAGCACCTGTCAGCTGCTCCTATGGTATCCTAAAAAGTGTCCCTGAAAAAAAGAAATTCACAACATAGTGTATCCAATATGAGAATGAAGTAAAGATTAAAATAATGCTTACCAATATGTCAACGCGTTTCTGCCCTCAAAAAAGGGCCTTTCTCAAGACTAAAATATTGGTAATGGCAGCTAGCCTTATATACAGTTTAGAAGTAGCCTATATGTTAGTTTAATTGATTAATTGTATTGTTTGGGCGCCAAATCCCTCCACTACCTGTGTAACATCTAAAAGATTCCCCCATAAAGTGTAACATCACTTCCTATGTAACATCTAAAAAATTCCCCCATATGGCAAACCGTAAGTCCCTCCACTTCCTGTGTAACATCTAAAAGATTCCCCCATAAAGTGTAACATCACTTCCTATGTAACATCAAAAAAAAAAAAAAATAATAATAATAAAAAAATAATATTAAAAAAATAATAATAAATAAATAAATAAAAATATAAAAAAAAATATATATAAAAAAATATAAAAATATAAATATAAAAATAATAAAAAAATATATAAAAATAAAAAAATCCCCCATATGGCAAACCGGAAGTATATAAATCTTACAAGATTAATTTTATACATATCTAAATATATAAGTCATTCAAAAGGCATGTATATGGCCTTAGATTTATCCAGTTGTTTATTTCTCAATTACCGGTATGTTTATTTTGACTTACCGGTTTCGAGCCCAATATCGGAGCTACCCGGAAGTGACGTAACCGTTGACGTCACTTCCGGTCCAGCGATATTACATAAACAAGCCGCTAGCAACATTAGCATGCTGTACAATGCTAATATATGCGGCTGTCAGTTACGCCTCCCATCTAGTATATTAAATCCTTAGAGAGCCCTGGGGATGAAAGTGTCAGAACAATGCCCACCAATGTGTCGCTCAAGGGGATAAGTGTCAAGGCACTATTGGCCCCCAAACGTTATAACAATACATAAAGGCTATATAATCACAAACAGTGAGATTTACAAAAAACTAACACATATTTTATGTCAGTGGGACAAAGGAAACAATAAAAACAATAAAGGCAAGTATTTTTGGAAATGAAAGAACGGTTTTGCTATCTATTTCTCTTAAGTCCAAAGGGAGTCAGATAATATTTTCTTTCTATAGCCATATTTTATATATCCATCATTACACTAGTAGATGGATTGAGTGATCTCAATTATTATAATATGTGTTAACATATTGTCAAAGTATATTTAAGATACACTAGTAGTGGATTAAGTGATCTTAAATATTATATGTGTTAACATATTGTTAAAATATTTTGAGATATGTTTGACATTTCATAAAGAGAAGGGGCGTTGTATGTACTTTTATGGATCCTTCAATGTCATTGAGCCATGCTCAGATGGTAAGATCTTGCATATTTATATATATTTTTTTTAATTTATTTTAATTTATTTTAAAATAGATCAGAATCATAGTGAGAGGAGGAAGAAATTGACCTGTGATGAATTATTTGCAGAGGGCAAACTGCTTAGTTATATATATATATCTTGTTTGCTCCAAAAATTGAGCATAGATAGATAAAAGATAAAAAATACAAAGTCCCAATGGAAACAATTTGGACTTAGTTGTCCATCTATCTGATATACATAATCAGTTATACGTATATAAAGCTATAGATAAAACCAGGACATGGTATCTCATATTTAGCGAGAAGTAGGAGGGATATGTACCTGATTATGGTCGCATAAATATATTAGATTACAACGCCATCATAGTAATGGAATATGGAAACTAGTGATAGCTGGACAAGTCCAGTGTATAAATTTCTGTGTCAGAGAAAAAGAAACATAAAAGTGTATGCTCATAAATGTAATTAAGGGTATATATATAAAAGGGTATATAAATAGGAAAGAGTCTACATTTGCTGTTTAATAGTTGAGAACCAGAACAATAGAGGAAAGAACCTTCTTCTTATGTTAATAGGATAACTGTATAGATGTCCACACAAATTGCTTAGAAGGTTGAATCTGCAAAATCTAATTTTAAATCATTCTAACCCACAATTATATAGTATTGTGGAGCTTAGATTTTAGTGGTGATCAGAAGATCAAACAGAGGTGGTAAACAAATATGTGGTAGGGTGACGGGTAACCTTAAGCAGACAAAAATTGATACGCAATCAATTAGCAAAAATGGATGAACTTCTGTGTATTTAGGTGGAGGGCTACAATGCCTATATAATGAGACTTTGGAGTGATCAAAATCACAACGAATACGTAAGGAGAACCCATGAACCTGTCATGATGTGTTTAACTTTGCCTTTTTTTTGTGTTATTCTGATTACCATTCCTGTACCTTTAAATCATGTTTTCCAATTTGTCTCAGCTATATAAGCCTCCTCCCACATCATTACCTTGCTTGATATTGTTTCACATTTCCTAAATGTGTTTCAGCTTGCCCTAACAGGGGATCCTGTTGCTCCTAACAAGCTATCCTCTGCCTTCAGCAGATTCCCATTCTGCTGCAGCTAACCTCGCTTCTGCAATTACCTGCTGTTCAGTACAGCTCATCTCTTCCTACAGCTTCCGCCTGCGGTGACGTCACACGCCAACTTCGGCTAGCTCTGCCGCTCTGAACTGCCATCAAGGATTACCCTCTCTAAACTACTCTGTTTAACCGCTTTCAAAGTAAACAGTACCAGGTACCTATTGACTCTTATGCTGATTGTATATATTTATCCTGCTTGCCAGAAGTTTACCTAATCTTGACTTTCATTGATTTCTATTATGCTGCCTGTTTCACATATCACGCTGTGTTACTTCACACTGGTATATAGACAAGGGTTTTCTTGCTGCTTGTACCTCCCCAGTTGCCTTTTGCAGCTATAGAAACTTCCTTGCTCTTGTATTACCTGCCAGCAATTGCTGTGATTAAACCTGTGTAATCATTATACATCCCTGCAGTATTCATTGTCACTATCAGGTTCAATCCTTGCTACACATAAACCTTTTATATCTCAGCAGTTGTGGTTCAACAACCTATTACCTATCTTACATGATTTAATCCGTTGTTACAGAATATCAAGCCATATATAAAGATGGACCCAGCTGAGATTTCAACTACTATACAAACTCTCTCCCAGAAAGTGGACTTGTTAACTGAGGGGCTTAATACATTAAAACAAGAAAATGTGGGGTTAAAAGCTTACATCAAAGATTTTGTTGATAGCAGAACTAGGTTCCAAGAACCTCAAGTTAGTCTCCCAGAGTTGTTTTCCGGTGATAGAAAACAATTTAGAGATTTTAAGAATTCATGCCTCTTATTATTTGCACTAAAGCCTTTTACTTACCCTAATGACAGATTTAAAGTTATGACCACCATCTCCTATTTAAGGGCAGACCCTAGGAGCTGGGCTAACTCCTTTCTAGAAAATAATGATGAAATTCTAAACTCCCTGGAATCTTTCTTTTCTGCACTTGGCCAGCTTTATGATGACCCATATAAGCAATTAACCGCTGAAACATCTATGCGGTCATTAAAACAGAAAAAAAGGGATGTAGAGGAATATATATCAGACTTTAAGAGGCTAGCCAAAGATACTCAGTGGAATAACTTATCACTAAAAAACCAATTCCGCTTAGGTTTGTCAGAATCTATTAAGGATGAGCTCTCACGTATAGAGATACCCCAGACCTTAGAGGAACTAATAAATTTATCTATTAGTATTGATAGAAGGTTGAGAGAGAGACAGCATGAGAGAGCACATCAAGATAGCACATACAAAAAACATACTCCCTCAACTATCTCCTCCACTCATCATAAGACCACTACTGAACCCATGGACATCACCTTCCTGAAGGGTCCCTTGAACAACCAGGAAAAACTACATCGACGCACCCTGAATTTGTGCATGTACTGTGCATCTGATGAACACACAGTAAAAGCCTGTCCTATCTTACAGAAACAGAACAAGGGTGAGAGCTGCTATCCTTATTTTTCTATAAACACAGTCTCATATCCTAACACTTACTGTAACCTGCCTCTTTCCTTGCAGTGGGACCAACTCCGGCTGACCGTTACCGGGATAATTGACTCTGGTGCATCTGCCTCTTATATTGATGTGTTGTTTGCCACAAAAAATAAAATTCCACTAATAAAAAAAAAGACTCCTGTTCCTTTAAGGGGAATAGATGGGGAGGTCTTATCTTCAGGTCCTGTAGTACATGAAACTATACCCTTATTACTTACTACTCATGACCACCATAGAGAGTATATCTCTTTTGATGTCATTACATCCCCTGTCTATCCTCTCATTCTAGGTCTCCAATGGTTGAAACAACATAATCCTTGCATTAATTGGTCCAACCTCACTGTACAGTTTAATTCTGAGTATTGTATAAATACCTGCTTCCCTGCTTTATTATTACAAACACCTGAAAAAATACAAGAAACTGTAATTCCTCCTGAGTATTCAGACTTTCTTGACGTATTTAGCAAAAAGGAGTCCCAAATTTACCACCACATCGTAAATATGACTGCCCCATTGAACTGTTACCCGGGGCAGTCATACCGTGTGGGCATATCTTTCCTCTGTCCAAACCAGAGTTAGACCACTTAAAATCTTACATAGATGAAAATATAGAGAAGGGTTTCATAAGACCATCTACCTCCCCTGCAGCTGCTGGGATGTTTTTTGTGAAAAATAAGGATGGCTCTCTTAGACCCATTGTGGACTATAGGCAACTAAACAAGGTGACACTAAAGAACCATTACCCATTGCCCCTTATTCCACAACTAATTGAACAACTGGAAGGTGCCAAGGTTTTCACTAAGCTGGACTTACGAGGTGTATATAATCTCGTATGTATGAGAGCCGGGGACGAATGGCTGACGGCGTTTCGTACCCGCTACGGTCTATACGAATACACCGTCATGCCATTCGGTCTCTGCAACGCTCCGGCAACCTTCCAGCACTTTATTAATGATATTTTCAAGGATATCCTTGACACCTTCGTCGTGATCTACCTTGATGACATCTTGATATATTCCAAAACAGTTAAAGACCATGTCATACATGTTAGACAAGTACTCTCATGACTTCGCTCACATTCTCTTTACGCTAAGGCTGAGAAGTGTATATTCCACACAAGCAATATCTCATTCCTTGGATATAGGATCTCAGAGTCGGGAATACAGATGGATGACTCTAAAATTACCTCCATACTGAATTGGCCTCAACCGACGAATAGGAAACAAGTACAGAGCTTTTTGGGCTTTGCGAATTTTTACAGAAAATTTATAAAAAATTTTGCTGTTATTGCTAAGCCTCTTACTGACTTAACAAAGTCTCTCCATAAATTCCTGTGGACTACAGCTGCACAAAACGCTTTTGATTTGTTAAAAGAAAAATTTACCACGGCTCCTATCCTACGACACCCAAACAGTCAGCTCCAATTTGTATTGGAGGTTGATGCCTCAGATTGTGCCATCGGTGCTGTGCTTTCACAAAGAGAAGATCTGAATAAGCCATTACATCCAGTCGCCTATTATTCCAGATGTTTAACCACCTCAGAAACACACTATCCTATTGGCGATAAGGAACTACTCGCCATCAAGGTTGCCTTCGAACAGTGGCGCCACCTGCTGGAGGGTGTTACTCATCCTACCCTAGTCTATACAGACCACCGCAATTTGCAGTACCTTAAATCCACGAAAACTCTTTCCGCTTGTCAAGTTCGATGGAACTTATACTTCTCTAGATTTGATTTCCTAATCACCTACAGACCTGCTGCAAAAAACGGAAAGGCAGACGCTCTTTCAAGGTTACCTGGACATACATCCTTTTCTTTTCCAAAACAGTCTATCATACCTGAAAATAAGTTCCTCCTCTTCTTCCTTGATTCGATCCCTTATTTTCGGGAAGAACAACATCAAGATACAACAAAACCACTACATCTTTTAAAACAAAAAGATGATTCTTTGTACTATCATGGTGAAAGGTTATATGTACCACCCTCTACTAGAAAGTTGTTACTTCATTCTGCACACGACTCTCCACTTGCAGGTCATACTGGCATACACAAAACCCAGGATCTTATTGAAAGGTCGTATTGGTGGCCTGATATGAGCACTGACATAACGGACTATATCAACTCTTGTTCAATCTGTGCCACTTCCAAAAGATCAAAACATCGACCCTATGGATTACTAATGCCTCTTCCTACTCCAACAAGACCATGGGCAGAGATTGCCCTAGATTATATTGTGGATCTTCCAAGATCAAATCATAATATCACAATTCTAGTTGTGGTAGATTTGTTCAGCAAAATGTTGCATCTGATACCTTTTCATAAGTTACCTTCTGCTGCGGAAACAATACAATTACTTTTACATAACGTTTTCAGACTACATGGTCTTCCACAACGGATAGTTTCTGACCAAGGTTCCCAGTTTACTAGTGGTTTGTGGTCAGAATTCTGCAAGGTCTTCAACATTGACAAACGGCTCTCAACTTCTTACCATCCTCAGACCAACGGGCAGACCGAGAGGTCTAACCAAAGCATAGAACAATTCCTACGATGCTACTGTCAAGTCAACCAGGATACCTGGTCCCAACATCTCCCTTACGCAGAATTTGCATTCAATAACAGTATTCATTCCACTACCAAACAGTCACAATTTTTCATAAATTATGGCTTCCATCCTACTTTCCAACTACTTCCAGAAGGAACCTCTTCACCACATATCAGTGATCTCTCTAATGTAATCTCTTCGAATTTTACGATAGTTTCTCAGGCTATTGAAGAAGCAAAAAATAAACAAAAGAAATACTATGACCTAAGAAGGTGTACTCCACCCTGTTATTCACTTGGTGATTTGGTATGGTTGTCTACCAAGAACCTGAGGCTAAATACTCCTAGTAAAAAACTCACACCTCTATACATCGGTCCTTATCCCATAACCAAAATCATCAATGATAACGCTGTTCGCCTACAACTACCCAGCACTCTCAAGATACACCCAGCGTTCCATGTCTCCTTGATTAAACCCTATCGAACCGTTCGGGACCCAACTCCCAACCAGAGGATTTGTCCTGTGACCATCGATCCCAACGTTGAATATGAGGTCCACTCTATCTTGGATTCCAGGGTCTCTCGTGGACATCTACAGTACTTGATACGATGGAAGGGTTATTCTGAGGAACATAACTCCTGGGAACCAGCTGTTAACATATCTGCCCCCAGACTTATTTCTCACTTTCACCAGAGGAACCCTGACCGTCCACATCCATGAGCCTCTGAGCGGCTCATTTGGGTGAGGCATCCTGTCATGATGTGTTTAACTTTGCCTTTTTTTTGTGTTATTCTGATTACCATTCCTGTACCTTTAAATCATGTTTTCCAATTTTTCTCAGCTATATAAGCCTCCTCCCACATCATTACCTTGCTTGATATTGTTTCACATTTCCTAAATGTGTTTCAGATTGCCCTAACAGGGGATCCTGTTGCTCCTAACAAGCTATCCTCTGCCTTCAGCAGATTCCCATTCTGCTGCAGCTAACCTCGCTTCTGCAATTACCTGCTGTTCAGTACAGCTCATCTCTTCCTACAGCTTCCGCCTGCGGTGATGTCACACGCCAACTTCGGCTAGCTTTGCCGCTCTGAACTGCCATCAAGGATTACCCTCTCTAAACTACTCTGTTTAACCGCTTTCAAAGTAAACAGTACCAGGTACCTATTGACTCTTATGCTGATTGTATATATTTATCCTGCTTGCCAGAAGTTTACCTAATCTTGACTTTCATTGATTTCTATTATGCTGCCTGTTTCACATATCACGCTGTGTTACTTCACACTGGTATATAGACAAGGGTTTTCTTGCTGCTTGTACCTCCCCAGTTGCCTTTTGCAGCTATAGAAACTTCCTTGCTCTTGTATTACCTGCCAGCAATTGCTGTGATTAAACCTGTGTAATCATTATACATCCCTGCAGTATTCATTGTTACTATCAGGTTCAATCCTTGCTACACATAAACCTTTTATATCTCAGCAGTTGTGGTTCAACAACCTATTACCTATCTTACAAGATTTAATCCGTTGTTACAGAACCATACGGTAAGGAGGGATCTAAGAAGACCGGTACAATCGTCAAACAGGGTGAACAACCACAACAACAAAAAGATTTCAGATGTGGACACCAACTTGGGGAATTCTCTGAACCAGATTGCCTCATCATCACATTTTTTAAGAATGAACCCTTCAACAGTAAAGGACAAGACAATACAACAACAACAAATACGTCTGAACTAAAAACAACAAAGAGGAAGAGAATCAGAGGCAAACGTGGAGGGGGCAAAACAAAGAAGAAAATAAAGTCACTGCACGGAAATGATAAAGAAGAACTGGAGCCATATATTAAGGATCTCCAACAGATAGCTACATCCTCTAAGTCAGATATAGGAACAGGTATCTCTGACAACAGAAGGAACATAAATTCTGGCGATGGCATTTTTAACCTTAGCATACATGACATTAAAAAAGAAGAGAAAGAAGTTCTGAAATACGGCCTCTCATTTGCTCCTACTAGAAGCCTGGATAAATTCCAAACGTTTACTAATACAAAGGAATGTATAAGGAAATTAACCTTAAAAAGATACTTTCTCAAATCTCCTTTGGATTCCATGGCACCAAAAAGCTACACTACAGCTGATGCTGGGAACAACTATATACATACAGGATTGAAACCGAAATCAAGTTTCTACCCTACTTATGCAAAGGGAAATGCCATCGATGCATTTGAGATCATGGTTACTAAAGACATCAGAGATATCAAACCAAAGAAATTGAAGAGGATAAGACAAAACCTGTCCAGGCAACACATAGAGACTATCAGAAGTCTTGAGGAAAATAACCAACTGACGATAAAACCAGCCGATAAAGGAGGGGGAATCGTCATCCTGGACAGAGATAAATATATGGCAGAAAACCAACGCCTATTAAAGGACACAACAACATATTTGAAGCTGAAACAGAATCCTGTTACAGGTTTCCAAGAAGAACTCAAAGAACTGTTAACAAAAGCTAGAACAATGGGTATATTAGACGAAAAAGAGCACAGATATTTGGACATTGACTATCCAATAACACCTATACTGTATCACTTACCCAAGATACATAAAACTCTAACGAACCCTCCGTGTCATCCTATTATCTCTGGAATTGGCTCTCTCACAAGCAACTTAACGGAGTATGTGGACCAACATCTACAGAAGTACGTAAGGACCCTCCCGTCATATCTAAGAGACTCAACACAAGTCTTAAATATCTTAGACAACACACCATGGGAAGAAGGTTATATCCTGGCAACCTGCAACGTAGCAGCATTATACACCAGCATACCTCACAAAGAAGGACTTGAGGCAATCAAATGGTATCTGGACAAAGATCCACTGATGTTAGAAGATCAGGCCAAATTCATATTGGATAGCATCCAGTACATTCTTACACACAACTATTTTAACAATGAGGGGATGTACTACCAACAAATTTGCGGGACAGCCATGGGGACCAGGTTCGCGCCCAGCTATGCTAATTTGTACATGGGAAAATGGGAGAGCATCTTCTGGGATTCATGCCCAGCGAGCGCGGACCTGGGCCTATACCGCAGATATATTGATGATGTCTTAATAGTCTGGAAGGGCTCAACAGAAGATCTCTTGTATACAATTGAGGTCATGAATCAAAACCATCAGAATTTGAAGTTCACCTACAACTGGAACTTTAAGGAAATCGTTTTCTTGGATCTAAAAATAGAAGCTCTAAACGGAAAATGGGAAACATCTACGTACTTCAAATCGGTTGACAGTAACAGCTATATACACTATGAAAGCTGCCACCATGAGAAATGGAAAGACAATATCCCAAAGAGCCAATTCCTAAGGGTCCGAAAGAATTGTTCAAATATCGAAACCTGGGAAAAACAAGTGAGGCGACTAAAAGAGAAATTTGTGGAAAGAGGTTATAAGGAGGAACATCTAGACCAAAAAATAGAAGAAGTACGACAGGTGGAGAGGAAAGAGTTAACCAAATACAAAGATCATAAGCAATATGAGACAGAGGAAGCTATAAATGTACCATTAATAACAGAATACAGCAGCAATCGATATATCATTGAAAATATCTTCAAAAGACACTGGCACCTTCTAAAAAATGATGACATTATTGGAGATACACTCCCCAACCAGCCAAAATTTGTTTATAGAAAGACAGGGAATCTCAAAAATAGATTATCCCCAAGTCTACCCAAGAAGAAGAAGACCAAGACACATGATGCAATGGGGAGACCAGTAAAGGGATTTTTTCCATGCCCCACCTGCAAAGCATGCAGAAGAGGGGTAAAGACTAAAAAATTCAAGTCCAATCAGACTGGAGAAGAATTTACTATCAAAGATCTGATTAGATGTCAAAATACGGGGATCATCTACCTTATGGAATGCTCATGTTGGCTCCAATACATCGGCCAAACCTCTAGAAGCCTCAGAGATAGGCTCAGAGAGCACATACTGTTGATCGAAAAACAAAATAAAGAAACAACACTTTATAAACATTTTGCCACGAAGCACAATGGTAGAATACAAGACATGAAATTTATAGGTATACAAAAAGTTGCCAAGAACTGGAGAGGGGGTAATTTTGTAAAGAGCCTCTTAAAAGCAGAATCCAAATGGATCTTCTTATTAGACTGCCTACACCCGAAAGGTCTGAATAATAGGGAGGATCTTACCTACCTCTTCAATTTATGATATGTATCTACCAATGTCTTCATAAAATTCCTCTCCAAAAACTTTTTAACAAATAAAAAAACCTTTGAATCATCTGGGCTATTGAAAAACTAGTCTATATAAAGACACAACCTAGACTTATAAGATAGTGCTGTATCATTTAGAACTCTAAAAAACCTGCTGTTTTAAAGCTTCTGGGTTATTAAACAATTTAGCCTTTATAAAGACCTAACTTTAATTTATAGAAGGTCCGGTATCGTATATATCCAATCCAAAGTCTCATTATATAGGCATTGTAGCCCTCCACCTAAATACACAGAAGTTCATCCATTTTTGCTCATTGATTGCGTATCAATTTTTGTCTGCTTAAGGTTACCCTTCATCCTACCACATATTTGTTTACCACCTCTGTTTGATCTTCTGATCACCACTAAAATCTAAGCTCCACAATACTATATAATTGTGGGTTAGAATGATTTAAAAGTAGATTTTGCAGATTCAACCTTCTAAGCAATTTGTGTGGACATCTATACAGTTATCCTATTAACATAAGAAGAAGGTTCTTTCCTCTATTGTTCTAGTTCTCAACTATTAAACAGCAAATGTAGACTCTTTCCTATTTATATACCCTTATATATATATACCCTTAATTACATTTATGAGCATACACTTGTATGTTTCTTTTTCTCTGACACAGAAATGTATACACTGGACTTGTCCAGCTATCACTAGTTTCCATATTCCATTACTAAAATGGCATTGTAATCTAATATATTTATGCAACCATAATCAGGTACATATCCCTCCTACTTCTCGCTAAATATGAGATACCATGTCCTGGTTTTATCTATAGCTTTATATACGTATAACTGATTATGTATATCAGATAGATGGACAACTAAGTCCAAATTGTTTCCATTGGGACTTTGTATTTTTTATCTTTTATCTATCTATGCTCAATTTTTGGAGCAAACGATATATATATATATATATATATATATATATATATATACATTCTAGGACTTTTTTAATAACTAAGCAGTTTGCCCTCTGCAAATAATTCATCACAGGTCAATTTCTTCCTCCTCTCACTATGATTCTGATCTATTTTAAAATAAATAAAAATAAATAAAAAACAAACAAAAAAAAAAAACTTTATTTCTTATAAATATGCGATATCTTACCATCTGAGCATGGCTCAATGACATTGAAGGATCCATAAAAGTACATACAACTCCCCTTCTCTTTATGAAATGTCAAACATATCTCAAAATATTTTAACAATATGTTAACACATATTATAATATTTAAGATCACTTAATCCACTACTAGTGTATCTTAAATACACTTTGACAATATGTTAACACATATTATAATAATTGAGATCACTCAATCCATCTGCTAGTGTAATGATGGATATATAAAATATGGCTATAGAAAGAAAATATTATCTGACTCCCTTTGGACTTAAGAGAAATAGATAGCAAAACCGTTCTTTCATTTCCAAAAATACTTGCCTTTATTGTTTTTATTGTTTCCTTTGTCCCACTGACATAAAATATGTGTTAGTTTTTTGTAAATCTCACTGTTTGTGATTATATAGCCTTTATGTTTTGTTATAACGTTTGGGGGCCAATAGTTCCTTGACACTTAGCCCCTTGAGCGACACATTGGTGGGCATTGTTCTGCCACTTTCATCCCCAGGGCTCTCTAAGGATTTAATATACTAGATGAGAGGCGTAACTGACAGCCGCATATATTAGCATTGTACAGCATGCTAATCTTGCTAGCGGCTTGTTTATGTAATATCGCCGGACCGGAAGTGACGTCAACGGTTACGTCACTTCCGGGTAGCTCCGATATTGGGCTCGAAACCGGTAAGCCAAAATAAACATACCGGTAATTGAGAAAGAAGCAACTTAATAAATCTAAGGCCATATACATGCCTTTTGTAATTACTTATATATTTAGATATGTATAAAATTAATCTTGTAAGATTTATATACTTCCGGTTTGCCATATGGGGGATTTTTTTATTTTTATTTTTATTTTTTTATATTTTTTTATATATATATATATATTTTTTTTTTTTTATTTATTTATTTATTTATTTATTTATTTTTTATTTATTTATTTATTTATTTTTTATATTATTTTTTTATTATTATTTTTTTTTTATTTTATTTTTTTTTAGGCTACTTCTAAACTGTATATAAGGCTAGCTGCCATTACCAATATTTTAGTCTTGAGAAAGGCCCTTTTTTGAGGGCAGAAACGCGTTGACATATTGGTAAGCATTATTTTAATCTTTACTTCATTCTCATATTGGATACACTATGTTGTGAATTTCTTTTTTTCAGGGACACTTTTTAGGATACCATAGGAGCAGCTGACAGGTGCTAGGATCCAATCAGCTACTTCAGCTACCACACTCAGGTTAAAGTAACTAATATTGAAGGAACCAATTTCCTCACTTTCACCTTGTTTTTCATCATTTTTTTTGTTTTGATGGACTTATTTTTGTTCTTCACTAACATTTGTTGATCAACTTTTTGGAACACTTTTTTGGAATATATTTTTTATGTTATTGCATATTGTGTATTTTATTTAATTATATCTTTACTTCACTGGATTAGTAGCTAGCATTTGTTATATCCATTTTCACTCACTTACTATTTGACCCTCTTTTTGCACTGCAGTGCATTTTTCTATTTTTTTGACAAACTATTTTGTGAACATTATTGTTTATACTATTGTTTATTAATTTCTTGCTTGATGCACTTGTTATAGTTGTACTTAGGCTTATTCTGTTTCACTGGTTTACACTCTTAATCTGGTGTACCACTCACACTGATCACCTGTGATTATCTCTGTTTTTATTATAATTATCAGCTTTAGCCGCTCCTGCAAGATATTCCTGATTTTGTAATTTTATCTATATGTGTTTTTTACATTTTTTAACTGATGCTTTTTAACATGGTTCATTAAATAATCTTCTTTTATCTCTCTGTGAGTATATTTATCCCTTGGCCTCTTGTTGGCGCTGTATTCACTTCTTACTATTTTTGAAATAAGATTTCTGTTAAATTTCTTTCTCCTAATGAGCCTGATAGTTGGGATTGTAAAACCGAAAGAAAACCCCTCCCATAACATTTTTGCAGAAACTTGATCTGGGTAGGCCCACAGCCAGGGGGTCATCGCAGAAACCTTAACTGGCGTTTCCGCCTTTTTGGCCCAGGCCAGCAGCAGAGGGCCTATTGTTTGTGGTATTGTCCCTTCGCTTATTGCATTCGCTGCCTGGGTGTGGACCAGAGCAGAATCTGCAGACCTATTTTGGTTTTGTTCCTACCCTCTCAGAATCTGCAGACGTGTCTAAAGGCGCATGCGCTACCCTTGTCACATTTTTTGTCTTGAAAGGGCCAACACGTTCCCCCTCTTTTCCTATTTCTGTTGTGACGAAATGACTGCTGCGGGGTGCTTACAGAAGCAGAGGCGCCCCCTTTGGGGTCCATCCGCTGCCATAATTGGTTGTCTGTGGAGTCGAAAGTTAAGGTAAGGTTACCTGCCATTTTTCTTCTGAATTCCGCATCGTATTCCCTCCAGACTCCCTCACTGTGGTTACGCTGAATCCAATGAATGGTGTCAGTGTATTTCAGAATGGCCAAACTCTGTGAGGGGTATTTATCTATATAACAGGAGGAGAACACTCTGAAGCACTGAAGCCACTCGTCAAAAGTGTCGGGGCGCTTATATTTTTTTGGACCTGTTCCGTCAGCTCTCTTTTCTCTCTACCTATAAGCCTCCACCGAGAGATCAAATATGTTAACATATTTGCCTCGATGGATTCTGCTCACCATTTTCTTGCGCAAGTGCCTGTGCAGAGAATACATTTTTCCTGGACTTGCGTCCCCATAAAGGGCTGCCCGCCTTTCTGAAATGGCCCTGGGGGGAGGGGTTCAGCTATTGCCTCTGTAGAGGGTGCTGGAAGTGACAGGTTGGGAAGTTTCGCACTATCCTACTTCTTATCTGGCGCAACTCCCCTCTTTAAAATCTTTTTAATCATTTTAAACATTTTTTTCTGTCCTGACCCCTGTAAACCCATTAAAGAGTCACTACCTGACTCTGTGTCAGAGGTTGATGAGTCAGAGGAAGAATGGTCATCATGTGTAAACAAAATATTCTCACCGTGGGTATTGGTGGGCAGTTCCTGGTCCACAGTGGTAACGACCTGGGCTGGTTGCTGATTGGGGGAAAGCGACGGCGTTGGATGACCCTTGCTGTCCAGTTGAATTGCCTGTGACTACCACAGTATCCCCTGTGTTACTTACTGCAGCGGCGGGTTGCTGGACCCTTGTTGCCGCTTTTGAGCAAAGTACTCCCTGCAAAAGAGATAACAATTCGCGAGCACTTTGTATGTTGGTTGTGTCTGGGTTATCAATAGCAGGAAGTGGGACTATAGCATTACCACTTTGCACTACATTAGCAACATGTGTATTATTTGAAACATTAGCAATAGGTGTATGATGTCCCTGACTTGCTGCCTGTACATTCACACCATGCATTCCTGAATTCACCACAATG
Organism: Bombina bombina; assembly: GCF_027579735.1. Lineage (NCBI taxonomy): Eukaryota > Metazoa > Chordata > Amphibia > Anura > Bombinatoridae > Bombina > Bombina bombina. The sequence goes on from NC_069500.1 coordinate 1,127,583,170, forward strand.
GAGGATGATTCATGTAATTCTGTGTCATGATTCACACGCAAACCACAATCAGACCGTTGGGGGTTAATAATTAAACCAGCTGGCTGTGCGGCCGTTTGAAGTAAACCACAATCAGCCTTTTGATGGTTAATATTGAAATCAGCTTGCTGTGGGGCCGTTGTAAGCAAACTACCATCAGACCTTAAAGTGTTAATGAAACCAGCCTGCTGATTGGCCGTTTTAGCTGTTAATGGCTTGCCTTATTGCCCCCATTCACAAAATCTAGCGGTCTCTTTGCCCTAGAAGTGTAAACACTGCGAGCACCTCTTCTATTGCCTGTCTGCCTGGCGCTACCGCCCCTAAGCTGGGGGGAGACCCCTTTGAGGCCCTTGGAAATAATTTACACTTTTTGCCGCCCACTTGCGCTGAACGCCTGCGCTGTTATCCGCCATCTGTCCCCCTATTAACATCCCATCCACGGCCAAGGACGACTCTCAGTGCTCACTTGCATGTTGTGTGCCACCAGGAGTCGACGTCCTTGTGACCGCGTGGGTATTCGCAAAACCGGAGGTGCCGCTGGCCACTTCCGGTGACGTCACAGACATGGTGTTGACACCGGAAGTAGGCCCCGGACCACGCGGCTGGAGTGCGGCAAGGCCGCAAGGCCCGGATATCGCAACCGGAGGCCTTGCGGTCGATTGAGGAGCAGCATGAGGGAAGAGTGGTGTGGCGGTAGGAGCGGCAGCTGGAAAGGCCCTGTCCCGCCTGGGCAGAGAACCGCCAGGCGCCGTTGGAGTGTGGGGGTCAGAGATTAGAAGCGGTGTGTGGTTTGGCCTACTGGGAGTTAAGTAGCCCTGCTGGGCGGAGGGTGGTGTGGCGGTATGAAGGGGGGTTATCGATGAAGGGGTATGAGGCCCAATAGCGAGTGTGGCCGAAGATGCACCCACTTGAGGCCTAGAGAGAACTGGGGGGGTCATCAGGGGGAATGGCAGCCAAGTCTGAACCCTGAGGGACAGAGGTAGATGCAGCCATTGCTGCAATGATGTTATGTAATAAATTTGAGACTGCTGATACCGCAGAGGGGGCACAGCACTAATAAATGAAGCCATGTGGCTAGCCTGAACACTGGGCAGAGGTAAATTAACTTGCTGTGAATGTAATTCTTGAAGCAAGGTGGTTTTCTGAGCTAGCTCATTACTAACAGACTCCTGCTCTTCTAAAATTATGGACCTGAGCTGTCACAACATTAGTGTACTGACTGAGTTGGGGGAATAACCTCTACATCATCCATATTATCAGATTGAACACTTATCTATCTGTTCTCATTTGCAGATCCAGAAGGTCCCTGTTCAGTCTGAAAACGTCTAGGAGGCAGAATAGAACGCCTTGAACGATTCATGTCTTCACTGATGTTGACAAAACTGCTTCAGTCAGGATCCAGAGAAGAAGAGGAAGTTGACAGGGGAGACTCAGCTTTTCAACTGGTAAGGAGGGGCCTTCCCTGACTTGCAACAATGTTGTACCCCAATACCTTCCATCTCTCTTCTATCCCACTCTCCTACAGCCTTAACCCTTAGACTGCTCCAGGCTTATGCTAAGACCTACACTGCATTTACCTCCAGCTGTGCATGTTGCCACTGATATTACTACATTTATGGTATTTCCCCTCCCCCCAATAAAACTTTCTGTCGAGGCCCTTGCTGAGCAGCATTTTTATAAATATTTAGCATTAACATTTGGACCGATTGGCTTTATATTTGGCAGGAAGCTGTATCAGCTACAGCAAGATAATTTTTTTAAGCAAAAGTCTGAACAGCATTTTTGATGACAGTTCAATCCAACAGAAGCTTAAAATGATTTACTTTTACATAAAAGTGTAATTGGTGTTATGCTGTGGAGAATAGCTCTGCATGTTTTTGATTCTTCATAGAATTGTGTGCCTCTTCATAGAACGCCACCTGCAATGCAGGTGCATAGAACACTAAGCAGAGAGTTAATATACTTATTTGCCATGTAAAAATGTCAGCATTTTAATCAGCACCTAAATGCAGAGTCCCTTTTTTAAATTTACTATAATTTTAAGATGGTATTTTCACTGTCAGCATTGTCAATGTCAGTGTGAATGATGACACCCTAATAGGGAAAAATTTGATATAATTATTGCGATACTAAAACTAAAATATTGTGGGCTAAAATAGAAACAAAAGAGAGTGAATTGGCATCTTTGTAAATAGATTTCTGGTGGTCCTAATTAATTTAAAAGTGTCATAAATGTAATGAGTTCAGGAATTATGGTAAACAATGTAGTCAAGTTCAAGATTCCAAAGCTAGGAAAGAGAAGAGGCAGAACAGTTTGATCATGGTTTTAGTGAGAAAAAAACAGGAATGCAGATGGGTTTACCTTGCAACATTCATAGATTTACACAAGGAAAGTCTGAAGACAGGAAACATTTTAACATGTTTAATCTTTGCATACTCACCTTTCCACTAAGTCAGTGGTCAATGCTGTATGTAAACTAACAATATCTGAAATGTTTATCATCATAAATAGTTTGGTCACATATAATGTTACTGTATGTGCTAACATGTCCTATCATTTTAATGGATTTTTAATCTTAAGGTCATTCAATTTTATCTCAAAAGGTTTGCAATAATGCTATCCATTTGCAAGAGCACTGGATGGCAGAACTATGTCCTAGGTATCTTTTCAAATAAGAATACAATGGAAACAAAGCAATGTTTATAATAGAAGTAAATTGGAAATATTTTTTTTTTTTTAAATTGAATGCTCGTTCTAAATCACAAAAGAAAAGTTTGGAGTTTTATATCCCTTTAAATGCACATCTTGACATGTTATTATTGAATTACATATACTGTCTATTTTAATGGATTGAAATGCCTTAAACAAGAAAGTCAAACACAAGTTAAACACAAACAGCAAACAGTGGGTAGGAATTGAATCATTTATAGTAGTATTCACGCAAACCAGGCATTCCCTTCTGTGCCTTAGGCCCTATATGCTGCTGTTCCATTTAGATTAAAGTGTATTGTTTGTGTAAACTACAACAACATTTTCAAAGATCTAAAGAATATGGAGTTTAACATTCATTTTCAGGTAGAAAAAAAAGTATATTATCAAGAATGAGAGGCTTAACATTTATTTACATTGTTTACACTTCGAGGAATGAGATAATGCAGGAGAGTTGTTAAAATCCTATCCTCAGGGGCTGTAAACAGGCCAGGAATTCTGGGTTGCTCTAGAAACAAGTGAATTCATCAGGTTCAGCTACACTGACATGGACATATCTAAATAGATAATTAAATCATATCCTATTATAGGCACTACAAAGGTGAAACTGGGTGCTTTGTCATTGTTTTTATTTGGTAAGATGCTGAATAAGGGCATTCACAGGTGTGTAAAATGTCTTATGTTCATTTTATTGCAGAGTACAATTTTTATTAGGTGCATTACTAAAGTTTACAAAGAGTGTATGCAAATAGTCAGGGGAAAAAAAATACAGCAGAATCCTATAAAAGAAAAGATACACAAACTGATGTTCTTTTCATTGAAGCAAGCAACTATTCACTTTGTTACATAGTAAATAGTTGGAGACAAGCTGTTTCAGGAAATGCATTTCTGCTATACGGTCAATTTCTGTTGTATAATTTCAAAATCATTGTACAATTTATCGGTCCTTTCTATTCAAAATAAAATACACAGTGTCTTTATTAGACCATGACCTTGTTTACAGTATATGATAGTTTTGCTATGGATTGTTTGCCTGCTTCATAGTAGAGCTGTGACAAACATCATGTAGTAGGTATAGTCTTTGTCATGCGGGAGAGGATTCAAGAAAAATAGGATACATTCTCCTTTCAAACCTGTAGTTTAACTCCCTGTTCTTGAGAAGCTAATGAGAGCCATGGATTTTAATCTGGTAATTCTTGATAGTGTTGTTTTCTGTCCTTTAACTGAGTAATTAACCATTGACTTCACTGATTGTGGCAGCTTGACATTTACTGACTCTATGGGGTAGATTTATCAAGCAGCGTATGCTGCAATATACCCCTGAAGTTTCCGGCTCGCCGGAAACTTAAGGTAAGAAGCAGCGGTCTGAAGACCTCTGAGGTGGCAGACTGCAATCATCCCGATCCAATACGATTTGGATGTTTGACACCACCTGCTAGCAGCCGATTGTCCGCGAATTTACAGGGGGCGGCATTGCACAAGCATTTCACCAGAAATGCTTGTGCAATGTTAAATGCCGACAGCTTATGCTGTTGGCAATTAGCGATGTCGGGCGAACATGATTCGCTACAGCGAATCATGTCCACCCACCATTTGATAATTCGGCCCCTATAAATGAGATTGTCCCTATGCTGCAATATAGGGTTTTTTTTTTTTTGTTTTGTTTCTTTGTATTGACATGTTTAATGAATCCATCTTTATCTTCAGGGTAAATTTTAATATTTGCTTGAACTGACCTTGTCTCTATCCCTGAGTAGTTGCTTCTCATCTACTAACACATGTATATATTGATTATAACACTGCTAATCAACTCTGCTTATGAAGCCAAAGGTACCTGCATTCTAAAATTTCAAACACATAAACTTTGCACTCTTTTTAATAACTCTGGCTGTATGTATAGCTCCTAACCTTTGTCATTTATGTATTCTTTTAATTTTAAAGCTAATGTTTATGGAGTCTGTATTCTGCTCAAAAAATAATGTTGCCAGCTGGGTGGCAATATAAAGTAGCTGGATGGGGCAATGTTATATTTGCAATACTATAAAAAAAATGTGTTTATAAATGTTATTTAAAGTGAAAGTCAATTCTAGCGTTTTACAAATTATTTGCTTTTTAAAAACGAAACAAAGAACTGATATAATCTAAATTATCCCACAATATGAACTGTTTGATTACACCAATTCAAAACCTATTACGATATCGTATAAACTTGCACAATTGATAAAATTTAATAAAAAATAATAAATAAAGAATTGGTAATTGATAATTGCTTTTTTACTTTCTCATAAACTAAAAGTCCCGCTTAAAAGTAAGAATTTGTGTTGAATTAAAGTTCAAAACAATTACTTCCCTTGAATGGTTGCAGCTTGGTGTGTGGTCCGGGTGTTCTGGTCCCGACAACAAAGGCAGCTGAAAGATAAAAAACACACAGCGCCCACCAATTCAAGGTAGTAAAAAAAGCATTTTATTTTCCAGCACACAACAAGCAAAAGTTGCACTCACAAGATAGCAGTATTTTATTAGCATATCATAGACGTGGCCACAACCCTTCGTGACTCTGATATGTCTGGTCTGCAATTCCGGTCTCTCACTGCATAGTCTCCACTCCAGAGTTCAATCACACAGTCTTTATCAGCAACTCCCTGGATTACTTGCTGTCCAGTATCTCCAGATAACTTAGCCAGACACTGGAAACAAGGTATTGTGAGTTACTTCCACAACGAGACTGTCCCACAATTGTCCGGATACAGTCTATATTAATATGCTGCCACTAAATTAACTTATAAAATACCCTACGCGTTTCGTTTGCAACAGGCAAACTTCATAAGGGGTGTTCATTCCAAAACTTTTCTATATACTTCAAAGAAGCCTCCAAATTTAAAATACCGCTTGTGCAATCGTGGCATAGATGGTTGTAAAAGCTTCTCTGGTATAAGGTACTTCATGTAGAAAGCTCCTTTATTTGTTTCAATCGATCGCCACTTTTAGCTGCTACAGCAGACCACGGCTAAAAAATATTTTTGCTAACAGGTGACGTTTTCACCTCTTAGCCAATAGCCGTGCGGTAGATCTGGCTTGGCACCCATTGGAGCCATTTTTTTAGCCGTGGGCTGCTGTAGCAGCTAAAAACGGCGATCGATTGAAACAAATAAAGGAGCTTTCTACATGAAGTATCTTATACTTTATGAATGAAAGTCCCCTTTATTTGTTTCAATAGTCAATCCTAGCGTTTGTAAAATGCTAGGATTGACTTTCACTTTAAGCTATCTAAAGCCCATTGTTTTTTGCATAGTTTAACATAAATTGATTTCATGATAACACATAAGTAAAATATTAATGATAACACATAAGTAAAATATTAAAACTTTCAGGAAGTTTTAATATTTTACATTGTGGTTACATTTGATAAAGGTACAGGAATGTACCGAAACGTCATGTAATTTTTTTTCTATGGATTGAATAAATTTGTACATTTTTTCACAAGACCAATGAGTGCCTACGTTTTTGGAAGAATTATGCATCATGGTTTGTAGTGCACTTTGGCAGCTGGAGCAAGTAAGATTGTGCTGTCCTTCACTTGGATCGTGTATATATATATATATATATATATATATATATATATATATATATATACGTTGATTGGAGTAGCCATGTTAGTCCAGAGATTTAGATATCAAAATAACAAGAGTATTGCATTGAGCAATGATACTTTTTTTATTGGACTAACTATACATTTATAAGTTGACAAGCTTTCGGAAGAGTTCCTTCCTTTATCAAGTCTAAAGCAATACTGACCAATTCAATGGAATTTACAGATTGTATCTTAAAACACAGAATAGCTAAGAAGACAGTGCAGGGAGAGGAGGGGTGTCGTAAAAATCATGAGGGGGGCTTAGGTAACAGGCAGACAGTGTCCAGTGTAGGAGAAGAGACAGGGGAAATATATAGCTATACATAGAGCATATACTAACATAAAGTTATATATTAACATTGAATCAATATCTATAAAGATGTGAAATTGTATATACAGGGGGAATACAAAAGTTAAAAAAAGACAAAAGTGTGGACATAGGCTTACCTGTGTACCTATGTATAAAGAATGTGGAATATACAATGTAATTGACTAAATGAAAGTACATTACAAAAAAATTTGATAATGTGTTAAGAATCCAGAGTCCACATTTAGTCCAGAATAAAACAGGTTGAAGTGCATTATCATTTTCATTTCAAAGGTTTTTCTTTCCATGGTGTTTTTGAAGTTGCCTCTGAGAATTTTGATTTTGAGGTTTTGGATGGAGTGGTCAGGTTGGGTGAAATGGTGACCAACAGGGGTACAGTATTTTGTTTCACATTGGTTTTTGATTGAGTGTCTGTGTAAGTTCATTCGAAGGTGCAGTTTTTGGCTTATTTCTCCAATATAGCATCCCATTTCACATGCAGTGCAATGTATCATGTATACCACATTTGCAGATATACATGAATATGCCCCTTTGATGTTATAAGATTTATTATTGTGATTTGCTGTGCTGCTTTCACAAACGTGTTGACACAGTTTGCAGAGTGCTTTATAGCACCACTTGGTTCCATTCTGAGTGTTCTTTTTCTCAAGGGGTAGCTTCCTATGTACCAGTTTCTGCTTTAGGTTAGGTGGCTGTCTGTATGCCAGAATTGGGGGTTTTGGAAAGATTTTTTTGAGTGTGGGATCCTCTAAGAGTAGTGGCTGTAAGTATTTTATGATTTTTCGTATCCCTTCCACAGCAGGGTTGTATTTGACTACTAGTGGGATACGTGATATGTTTTTCTTCTCCCTGTATTGTAGTAAGTGTTCAAGTGGAGTATTGAGGGCAGAGTTAATTTTTTTATTTATAATCCTTGTTTTGTAACCTTTTTCTCTGAATGATTGGGACAGTGTGATGAGGTGTTTGTCACGGTCCTTGGTATCTGAGCAAATTCTGTGGTATCTTGTAGCCTGACTGTAGATTATGGATTTTTTATGTGATTGGGGTGGGAGCTGGAGCTGTGGAGGTAGCTGCATCTATCTGTTGGTTTCCTGTATACAGATGAGTGCAGTTTTCCATTTGTGATGGATATTGTTGTATCCAGGAAGCTGACATAGTCTCTAGAAAAGTTCATTTTAAGCTTGATTGATGCATGAAATAGATTAAATGATTTATGAAAATGTTCAAGGTTTTTTTCTCCTTCTGTCCATATGATGAAAATATCATTGATGTAGTGAAAGTATTTGAAGGGTTTGTGAGGGTGAGTGGCTAGGAATCTCTGCTCTAAGTCCGCATAAAGAGGTTTGCGTACTGTGGTGCCATTTTGGTGCCCATGGCTGTTCCCATGGTTTGTAAGTAGATGGAGTGGTTGAAGATGAAATAATTGTGAGTAAGTATAAATTCTGTAAGTTTACTGACTGTAGAAGCGCTATATGTCTGGTTAGGGCTGTTGGAGGTAAGAAAGTTTAAGCAGGCATTAATACCATCTTTATGTGGAATATTGCTGTACAGGGATTCCACATCCATTGTCACAAGTATAGTATCCTCTGGCAATTCTGTTATCTTGCTGAATGGCACCACAGTACGCAAACCTTTTCATGGCTGACTTAGAGCAGAGATTCCTAGCCACTCACCCTCACAAACCCTTCAAATACTTTCGCTACATCGATGATATTTTCATCATATGGACAGAAGGAGAAAAAAACCTTGAACATTTTCATAAATTATTTAATCTATTTCATGCATCAATCAAGCTTAAAATGAACTCTTCTAGAGACTGTGTCAGCTTCCTGGATACAACAATATCCATCACAAATGGAAAACTGCACTCATCTGTATACAGGAAACCAACAGATAGATGCAGCTACCTCCACAGCTCCAGCTCGCACCCCAATCACATTAAAAAATCTATAATCTACAGTCAGGATACAACATACCACAGAATTTGCTCAGATACCAAGGACCGTGACAAACACCTCATCACACTGTCCCAATCATTCAGAGAAAAAGGTTACAAAACAAGGATTATAAATAAAAAAATTATCTCTGCCCTCAATACTCCACGTGAACACTTACTACAATACAGGGAGAAGAAAAACATATCACGTATCCCACTAGTAGTCAAATACAACCCTGCTGTGGAAGGGATACAAAAAATCATAAAATACTTACAGCCACTACTCTTAGAGGATCCCACACTCAAAAAAATCTTTCCAAAACCCCCAATTCTGGCAAACAGACAGCCACCTAACCTAAAGCAGAAACTGGTACATAGGAAGCTACCCCTTGAGAAAAAGAACACTCAGAATGGAACCAAGTGCTGCTACAAGGCACTCTGCAAACTGTGTCAACACGTTTGTGAAAGCAGCACAGCAAATCACAATAATAAATCTTATAACATTAAAGGGGCATATTCATGTATATCTGCAAATGTGGTATACATGATACATTGCACTTCATGTGAAATGGGATGCTATATTAGAGAAACAAGCCAAAAACTGCACCTTCGAATGAACTTACACAGACACTCAATCAAAAACCACTGTGAAACAAAATACTGTACCCCTGTTGGTCACCATTTCACCCAACCTGACCACTCCATCCAAAACCTCAAAATCAAAATTCTCAGAGGCAACTTCAAAAACACAATGGAAAGAAAAACCTTTGAAATGAAAATGATAATGCACTTCAACCTGTTTAATTCTGGACTAAATGTGGACTCTGGATTCTTAACACATTATCAAATTTTTTTGTAATGTACTTTCATTTAGTCAATTACATTGTATATTCCACATTCTTTATACATAGGTACACAGGTAAGCCTATGTCCACACTTTTGTCTTTTTTTAACTTTTGTATTCCCCCTGTATATACAATTTCACATAGATATTGATTCAATGTTGATATATAACTTTATGTCAGTATATGCTCTATGTATAGCTATATATTTCCCCTGTCTGTTCTCCTACACTGGACACTCTCTGCCTGTTACCTAAGCCCCCCTCCTCTCCCTGCACTGTCTTCTTAGCTATTCTGTGTTTAAGATACAATCCGTAAATTCCATTGAATTGGTCAGTATTGCTTTAGACTTGATAAAGGAAGGAATTCTTCCGAAAGCTTGTCAACTTATAAATGTATAGTTAGTCCAATAAAAAAAGTATCATTGCTCAATGCAATACTCTTGTTATTTTGATATATATATATATATATATATATATATATATATAGTATATGTGTATATATATATATATATATATATTTAAAAATACATAGAACATGTTTTATTACGTGAAGAACATTGGAATGTAAAATATTTACACTACATAAACAGTTAAACACATTATTAAATATATGAGGATGCTCATATCAAAAAGCAGACAGATAAACTAAAAGCTAAATCAATTTATATCCAGTACGTCTAAGTGTAAAGAAAATAAAACTTCTCAAATAGGAAAATCTGTACCAGTTATAGTGGCTGCACCTTGCTTTCTTTTAAGTTGACCTTTTTATCATTCTTTTCTACTCTCCTGCTTTCTGCAAACGTCCCAGTCATCACTTCAGGGATAACATTGCTAGGTTGCAATTTTCTCTGAAGCACATGTCTATATTCATAACTCCATCCCACCTTATACTGCCTTTTTTCAATCCTAACTGTGCCATTTCTTTTTTTCAAAACCTGCTAACAACACACACAGAGTAGTGATTTAACTACTATGTAATTCCAGTAAAAAATATCAATAATGCTGCCCATAGCACACATACAGTAGCTGTGATTTAATCACACCTGATAGCCAATGATACAACAGATAAGTGATTTACTGCATATTAATTGCCAGTTACACAGAGTTGCAAGTGTATTTATTTGACTGCCAGTAATGCACTTCACAAATTCCTGTGTTATACTGCCTTAAGTTTCAAGTGACACTTGGATCAGAAATTAAGCACAGGCATACCAACTCACACACACACAGGCCAGTTAAACCCCCTTTGCTGACAGTAACACACACAAAAAGCTGTGATTTCTTTTTCTTGATTATTAACAAATGGTGCTCAACTTAAGCCCCCAGAGAATTTACCTATAGCTTCCAAATATTATAAACAAAGAGAAAAATTAGTTCGTGATTGGGAGTGATAGGTGCGCTACTTATAGCTAAAGGTATACTTAAAATATAATCGATATATATCAAAGAAAGATAAGTGAGCAATATAAGAATGTGAATTACTTAGATAAAACTAAATAGTGTTCATTACTAAATTACTATTTTTATAGTACTTGGTGAGATGATAAAGAAAATATGAGTCACTGTGAGTGGAAAATATATTTTATAGAGTTTTTTTTTTTTTTTTTTAAAAAAGCATATAAACAATATAATAGTTATACTAAAAACATCAATTTAAAGGGACGTCTCCCTTGTTATATAAAATTCTCAGATATAAAAACATACATAGAATATTTGACACTTTAATAGTGTTTACATATGCTGCCCCATACACAAATTTATGCAAGTGTCCGTCTCTATTGAACGTATAGGCAAATAATTGGTGTTTATTAGAAACGAGTTTGAGCAATGGCACTACACTTAGACACACTCCCCAGTATATCTATAGTGGTCAATGATAATTGGTTATTGTGAAATCATTCTATGCTGTTGGAGGGAGGGGTGCTACCGCACAACAATAGCATTCATACAAGGAGTGGAGGTGATAAAGTCACTTCCACGAAAGAACACTCCTTGTATAAATAATTGGTGTTTGTATATCCTGCTATATTCAGGTAGATAATAACAGCGGTGCAGTTCAGATTTGCATAACACTTTAGCCGATGTTACAAAAGTTACTTCTAGACAAGTATTTTCTCCGGGTGAGACAGGTTACTATACAATATTTTCTCAGTACCTGTTATTCTCCAAACCCGTCTGCAGCGTCTGAATCCCCTTCTCACCTGGTAACTGATCAGCGCCGCATGTGTCCTGGCGTCTGACGTCACAGCTTGGTATCTCGGGTGGGATTGGCTGGGATTGTTAAAGAACAGACAAATTCTTTTGAATGATGAGAAGAAAACTTTTATAAAGTAACGATATTTGTAGATGGATCCTGCACTTAGTGCTAAATGCACGCAGGATTTTGAAGGTTCCAATAGGAGTGTAATAGGCAATCCGGGTTGTTACAGCTTATAAACTGAAATCGTAAGGTATCCAGAAAAAGACAGTCTCTTTGTGTATTTATTTCACACAATTGCAGGGTCAGCAGTCACAAGGTCGACGCGTTTTGCTCAATAGAGCTTTATCAAGATCCTGGTGACTGTTGTATGATTATATTTAAAGGCATCAGTTCTTTCTGATTGGTCTTCCAATAATTGGGCTCATTTAAGGTGGAATGTTTTGATATCCATCTGGCTTGTATGTATCAGTAAAGATTTAAGGTGGAAACTTTTTATGAGGCAGCATTCTACATGTTAAAAAGTTATAAACTATACCATACAGAACATAAACACAGAATTTTTCTTATTGCATAATTCTATTATAGATCGAAGTATTTTGGATATTAACTACATGGCTTCATTCAAAAAGAAAAGGTGATAGGTCCATTTCAGAGTTAAGTCCATTTGGATATAATGTTTTATATTTATAAATTAATTCAGCTTCTTTAATTAATAATTTCTTCTCTATATCTCCTCCCCTCCAGTTATTTTTTACTTTTTGTATTCCCCAATAGGAAAGATCTTTAGTGTTCCCTTTGTGGACAGTTTTGAAGTGTTTATATAGATGTGTATCTTCAGAGCCTCGTTCTATCTGGCAAAGATGTTCTCTTATTCTGTCTCTTACCATTCTTTTGGTTTCACCAAAATAAAAGAGGTCACAAGAGCATTTGAGAATATAGATTATGTTCTTGTTGGTGCATCTTATTATCTCCTTAATATTAATTAATTTGTCAAAATTATTTATTTGTAAGTTTTTTAACTTTTTACTGTGTGTGCAGGCTTTGCAGGTGTAGCATGGGAAAAAACCACTAATGTTTTTTCCTGTCAGATCTTTCTGTCTCTTCATGTTTTGTTTTAATTTTTTTAGTTCACTGGGAGCTAGTATTGATTTTAGGTTTGTTGCTTTTTTAAAAACAAATTTTGGTTGTTCCACAATAGTTTTTCCCAGAATAGTATCCTCCTTTATGAGGTGCCAATGTTTTCTTATGATGCTTTTAATTATATTATAATCGGCATGATAATTAGTAATAAACGGAATATCAATAACATTTTCATTATCGTTTTCTTTTCTTTTCTCCTTATAAGTTAAGAGGGACTCTCTATCAGTGTTTTTAGCTCTATCAATTGCCCTGTCTGTGGTTAATTTATTATATCCTCTAGCCTGAAATCTCTCTGCTAGGACTTCTGATTGTTCTTCGAAATCTATGATTCTTGAACAGTTTTTTCTAATTCGGAGGTATTGACCTGTGGGAATATTGAGTTTCCAGGTGTTTAAATGGCAACTTTTTGAGTGTATATAACTACTACTGTCAACCTTTTTAAAGTGGGTCTTTGTTTCAAGTTCTTTATTCATAATCATTATCTCTAGGTCTAGAAAGATAATTTTTTCTTTACTATAATTAGAAGTGAATTTTAGACCCCAGGTGTTAAGGTTCATTCTGTCGAACATAGATTTAAGATCTTGTTCAGTACCCCTCCATATTAATAAGAGATCATCTATGTATCTCTTATAGAGCACAAGGTTTGCACCATAGCTGCCGGAGCCAAAAAAATCATCTTCCCATGCTCCCATGAACAGATTGGCATAGCTAGGTGCAAACCTTGTGCCCATTGCTGTACCTTCGGTCTGTAGATAGAACTTTCCATCAAATGAAAAATAATTGTTTTCTAATATATACGTTATACTTTTTAGGATGAATGCTCTATGTTGGGCTGACATATTTATATCTTTTTTAAGAAAAAGATCCACTGATTTTATACCTTTAGAGTGATTGATCACAGTGTATAATGATGTAACATCACATGTTACTAAAAACATATCATCTTCCCACTGTACTGTCTTCAAGGTGTTAAGGACTTGTGTAGAGTCTTTCAGATAAGATTTTAAGTTCTTTACATGTTTTTGTAAATAATTATCTACGTATCTGGATAAGTTTGCAGATAGAGAGTTGATCCCAGAAATGATTGGTCTCCCTGGAGGGTTGATCTATCAGCCAATCGGAATTAAGGTAGGAAAATTCTGATTGGCTGATGGAATCAGCCAATCAGAATCAAGTTCAATCCGATTGGCTGATCCGATCAGCCAATCAGATTGAGCTCGCATTCTATTGGCTGTTCCGAGTAGGTGTAATTAGTTTAAAATTCTTGTAATATTTTTCTAATGTTTGTAAATATTTTTTTAATTTTTGTAACTTAGGTCTTTTTTATTTTTTGTACTTTAGTTAGTTTATTTCATTGTATTTATTTGTAGATATTGTATTTAATTCATTTATTGATAGTGTAGTGTTAGGTTTAATTGTAGATAATTGTAGGTATTGTATTTAATTCATTTATTGATAGTCTAGTGTTAGGTTGTTGTTTTTTTTTTGTTGTTTTTTTTTTAAATAATTTTTTATTGAAGTCAAAAACCAATACAGAGTATACAGAGTATAGGGTATGTCTCAAAACATTCACAAGACAATGTGTACAGAGCATAATTAGGAGACAATGTAATCTAGTATCTCAAACATTTCCATATAATGTGGGCTATTACATAAAGAGACTTCAGTTTGTTTTAGAGTATAATAAATGTAATATAAGCAAAAATGGTCCTCTCCTAGCTATATACAAAGAGAAGTAAGGTGGCTAATCAATTAAGTGAAAGACTAGGGAGGAGGTGACTCTATAGTTATATGGGGAAGAGGGATGCAGCGGGCGAGAGCCGCTCAAAATATAATAGGAGGGGTGGAGGGGGGAGGCGGGGGGCGGAGCCAATTAGTATGTCCTCACCAGAAACAAATTTAGGTGGGACTAGAGTATTATTACTTGAAATAAACAAAATCACACTCATCTAAGCTTTTGTAATCCTATAGAGGGGGCCTGGAAACATATAATATATTATGATCAAGTGGAGGGGGGACGTTAGAGTAGTTGGGGACTGGGGGGCCTAGGGAACCTCTGGGTAAGCCCCTCTCCTGGGGGAGTGCCACCTATAGGCAATGTGGGAAAAAGGAGAAGGTATATGACCCGCAGACATAAGTACCGGCGGGAAAGGGAGGAGAGAGGCTCAATCAAGACAACTATTATGTACTAGTACTATGAGTAAGAGCATGGATAAATTAGAAATGATAGTCGGACAGTCACAGAAGATGATAGCCAGTAACCAATAATATATATATATATATATATATAACACAACATTTAGGCAAAAGAAAGGCCCCGTACACCCTTATAAATAACAATATCTATTGAACACAATATAGAAAACTAGGATGTACTAGGGGGAGTCTAGATTACATATATACGGTCGAGACTAACTAGAGCAAAACCAAATAATATATCCACTACGGCCGCTGGCAAAGACACAGCATCCGCTCATTCAATAAACTCATCTTACTAGCTGCTAATATGAAATGTAGGTATCTTAAATACTTTGAGCTTTCACCTACTACAAATAATCCAATCAAGTAAACATAGGCAGTAGGAGTATCATTGGGAGATTTCCCTGCATACATGAAATAGATAGGAAAAAAATGGCTCAAGCCTAAAAAAAAAAATTACGCAAAATATACAACAATAAATAAGTTAAATTGGAAAGTATTTTACCCATACATATCCATGAACCCCTCATGTCTAGCCTGTGTGAAATATATAAATGAACTTACAAGTCTTATAAAATAGCAGTGAACAGGCGTACCTAGAAAATAAATTAGGATGAAGTAATGAACTTGTCCAGGGAGCAATAGTTAGGACACGGGTGCCGCTAGTGAGTAATCAAGCGTCCTGTAGAGTAGAATTTTCTGCAAAAATTAAGCTAACCTACACCTAAGGGACAAATGAGCTGTATGATGGAGCTATAAGGGTCTATAGGTCGATCTGCGAAACTATCCTGCTGAATATAGATAAGGGGGTGTAAAACATATTGGATGTAAGAATAACCCTAAAACCTGCTGTACTAGGATCTGTAAGCTACACCTACTGTGAAGGGTGGCTGAAGTATACTAATTGCAGTGTGGGGAAAATGTGGTAAGGATAGTGTCTACTAGTCCATCTAAATCTTACCTTGCTAATAGGCTATATGTGGGAATCAAAAGAGCTTTAAATATTGTAGTACCTGTATTTAAATGGAGCTAGTGTACTTAAAGAGGATAAATCATTCTGATAGCCTGGTTTAGAATAAAGGAGTAGTAAGAGGTATAACACTATGGTCATATGAAACTATCTCTAGACAGATATGGAGATATGCTTCTGTTTATAGCTTATAAAATGATTATACATTGATTGCTAGACTCTAGTGTTGGGAATATCTTATAATGTGCTAAGCCATAAAGAAAGTCTAAATGATATAGTACTGTAATATGCCGGCTCACTTCTTTTAGTAGAGATGAATAGCAGGCAATTGCTAATAAACATAAAAGGAGTGTGCAGGTCAAAAGACAAGAGAATATAATCTCTAATATGCACCCTACTAGATTGCCCAAGGAACTCTATGTGGGCTTCTGCTCTTATGGTACAACTAAAAGATGTAACATTATATAGGGCACAAATTTTGTCACAGTGAACCATATCTGTAATAAGCTGGTGATAGCATGAACAAACAGTTGACGCTGTGCTGTGCAAAGTATAACATACCTAAAACATTTTGCAGGCCCATATGGCATAGTATCTGCAACCAAAATAAATACATGAGCTGAAGACTAAACACCTCTGAGTAGACCAGCTATAAATCAGCCGCTTTAAATTGTTAGATTTGAAATACAGCAAGGACATACTCAGCAGGAAAAAGGAGTGTTGTGTTCCAACACAAAGCAAACGTGCAAGATGTATGGTTTAGATAGTTCAATTACATAGACATAGTAGGCAATTTAAACTGTGATAGATATAGATGGAGATAACTTTCACGCTATAATAATGAGCATACAGAACCCAAAAACATACTAATAAACAATTGTGCCTAGCCATATAACTCTTGGTAAAACATTTTGCGAGCTGCAGGAAATATCATGAGATAGGGAGAAGGTGTCACACTGAAATATAAGACGTAGGGTGACCATTTGAGAAGTGGGTGGCAATATATTAATGATCCTTAAACAGGTAATCATATGCAGACAACTGTTAAAAACCATATATTTGTCTGAGGGTGTATGAAGTAAATAAACAGACATTAAATATTAGGATGAACTGCGAGAACAAAGCAAAACAAAGTTATATAATGTCCTGAAAATAATAAGGCTAAAAAAGAAGAAGCTTGTTCATAAGAAAAGTGTATCCAACCTCTACTACAGTCATCCAGCTTGCTACAATGAGCGAGAATAAGCTCTCCGGTGGAAACATCTACTGCGCAGACTGCAGGGCTAAAGCAAAGACTCTAGCCACCCGGATCATAAAGGTCCAGAAGTGGTGCAAGAAAAAGAATAATATCTCTCCAGCGTATCTCAAATAGTGACCTAAGCAGCGTGTCTGTCTCTGCATAGGCAATCCGGTCATGACTCGGCAGGGAAAGGCAATTAGGCAGGTCATAATCATAAATTGTATAACTGTGTCTCCACACAAACTCCGGTTCACTAAATGGCTCTGAGAAGGGTCCTCTCTTATGTTCAACTGCAGAGTCGCAGCCCATATGGCTGCCGTCTGGCGGCAACAAAAACAATCTTCGGCTCCGTGCTTCCAGAGGTATGGATACCTGTTTGGTATTTACCGGCCGTTCCAAGAACAAACACTGCTTCTCACTTATCTTCAAAGTTGCGCTGCCCCTACAAAATGAAACCAGGGATCTTCTCTCCATGAACAGGGTTTGAGCAGTCACAGCGCAAGAGGAGATGCTAGCTTTAGGACGTGAGCTGAAAATTTGAATCGGTCTGCATCGTGAAGTCTGGGGAAACTCCAGATGCTCTGTAAATGGCTGCTCCGGTCCCGTGGGTAGACAAGAAGGCCGCAAGGTACTGTTCAGTTTCCCTATACCTGTCAGCTCTACTGAATCCATGCAGAAGCTTTCTGTGTCAATCTGGCTCGTTTGGTATGTCTCCTCTAATTCTTGGGGTAGAACTTCGTTCCGTTGCGGTAAGTCTGGTTCATTCTTACCGGTTACTTCCCTGGCTTCCTCTGGAAATACAGTAGGTAGAGATGGGCTTCTAACTGCTCTCAAGTCTGCAGCAAGCACCTGGTGATGTATGTCCATAGAGTGCATAAGTTGATGCAGTGCCACCAAGATTTGTCTTTCCATTATGTAGTAATAAGGTAGGAGC
Source organism: Bombina bombina (assembly GCF_027579735.1). Classification (NCBI taxonomy): domain Eukaryota; kingdom Metazoa; phylum Chordata; class Amphibia; order Anura; family Bombinatoridae; genus Bombina; species Bombina bombina. The sequence continues at coordinate 1,127,601,320 of NC_069500.1, forward strand.
CTAATCGCTATCTGATGAGAAGGTGCGTAGATATCTTCAGTAATGGCGACCTCCACGATGCCGTGGTCTCACTAAACTGGAGGCCCTTATGCAGTTATGGTATAATTCGCTAGGTACTGAGATCTTAAATCATGTAGCTTCTGCTCTAGTACATATGAGGAGCTAGATAAAAGAGTAAATTAATGCCAAACGTGCCATAAGTTTATATATTATTGATCATTCTTTAGGAGCTCTGTTATGGCACGTCCGGCTGCTTCGGCTGTTGGCTCCGCCCCTAGTGTTAGGTTTAATTGTAATTTAGGTTAGGATTTATTTTACAGGTAATTTTGTAATTATTTTAACTATTTTAGCTATTAAATAGTTCTTAACTATTTAATAGCTATTGTACCTGGTTAAAATAAATACAAAGTTACCTGTAAAATAAATATAAATCCTAAAATAGCTATAATATAATTATAATTTATATTGTAGCTATATTAGGATTTATTTTACAGGTAAGTATTTAGCTTTAAATAGGAATAATTTATTTAATAAGAGTTAATTAATTTCGTTAGATTTAAATTATATTTAACTTAGGGGGGTGTTAGTGTTAGGGTTAGACTTAGAATAGCGGTGAGCTCCAGTCGGCAGATTAGGGGTTAATACTTAAATTAAGGTGTCGGCGATGTTAGGGAGGGCAGATTAGGGGTTAATACTATTTATTATAGGGTTATTGAGGCGGGAGTGAGGCGGATTAGGGGTTAATAACTTTATTATAGTAGCGGTGCGGTCCGCTCGGCAGATTAGGGGTTAATAAGTGTAGGCAGGTGGAGGCGACGATGAGGGGGGCAGATTAGGGGTTAATAAATATAATATAGGGGTCGGCGGTGTTAGGGGCAGCAGATTAGGGGTACATAAGGATAACGTAGGTGGCGGTCGGCAGATTAGGGGTTAATTATTGTAGGTAGCTGACGTTGTGGGGGGCAGGTTAGGGGTTAATAAATATAGGGGTCAGTGGTGTTAGGGGCAGCAGATTAGGGGTACATAAGTATAACGTAGGTGGCGGTCGGCAGATTAGGGGTTAAAACATTTTAATAGAGAGGCGGCGATGTGGGGGGGCCTCGGTTTAGGGGTACATAGGTAGTTTATGGGTGTTAGTGTACTGTAGAGCACAGTAGTTAAGAGCTTTATGAACCGGCATTAGCCCAGAAAGCTCTTAACTACTGACTTTTTTCTGCGGCTGGAGTTTTGTCGTTAGATTTCTAACGCTCACTTCAGACACGACTCTAAATACCGGAGTTAGGAAGATCCCATTGAAAAGATAGGATACGCAATTGACGTAAGGGGATCTGCGGTATGGAAAAGTCACGGCTGAAAAGTGAGCGTTAGACCCTTTCCTGACTGATTCCAAATACCGGCGGTAGCCTAAAACCAGCGTTAGGAGCCTCTAACACTGGTTTTCACGGCTACCGCCAAACTCTAAATCTAGGCCTTAGGGTTTTAGTTTTTTTCTGAAGAAAGTTATTTTTATGTGAATTTTGGTGCATTGTTTTTTTGCGATTGCTGTGGTGATATTTTACATTTTATTGTAAATAAATATTTTCAGCCAATAGGACTGCAAGTTACCCCAAATTGAATGCGGTACCTTGCATTCAATTTTCAGTGTACGTCGGAGATTGGATGAAGTGTAGCCTCCACGCCACTGAGGATCACCGCTACTGAAGACCAACGCTGAGGACCGCCGCCCCAGATCCACACATCAGGGAAAGACCACTCCGCATCTTCGCTCTGGATGAAGATAGAAGATGATAGAGCGCCCTTAAATTAGGGAATGGGCTGTAAAAGAGCTGAATGTCCTTTTAAGGGTAATGACCATATAAATGCCCCTTTAGAGGCAATGAGTAGCTTAGGTTTTTTTAGTGTTAGTTTTTTTATTTTAGGGGAGTTGGTTGGGTGGGGTTTTTACTGTTAGGGGGTAATTGGTATTTTTTTAAGTAGAATAGCTGTTTAGGGTAATGCCCTAAAAAAAGGCCCTTTTAAGGGCTGCTGGTAGTTTAGTATTAGATTAGGGGGTGTTTTTTTGGGGGGGGGTATTTGTATAGGGGTATTAGATTAGGTTAATTTTTTTTATTTTGGATAGCTTTGTTTATTTTTATCTGTAATATTACTTTTTTATTTTTTGTAACATTAGCTTGGGGGTTTGTATTTTTTAAACATAGAATGCCCTCTGGGCAGTCTTATAGCCTAGTATAATAGCTATTTTAGGGGGATATCTGTGTGTGCAGGTGACTATTACTGTGCATAATTATTAGGCAACTTAACAAAAAACAAATATATACCCATTTCAATTATTTACAGGGAGTGCAGAATTATTAGGCAAATGAGTATTTTGACCACATCATCCTCTTTATGCATGTTGTCTTACTCCAAGCTGTATAGGCTCGAAAGCCTACTACCAATTAAGCATATTAGGTGATGTGCATCTCTGTAATGAGAAGGGGTGTGGTCTAATGACATCAACACCCTATATCAGGTGTGCATAATTATTAGGCAACTTCCTTTCCTTTGGCAAAATGGGTCAAAAGAAGGACGTGACAGGCTCAGAAAAGTCAAAAATAGTGAGATATCTTGCAGAGGGATGCAGCACTCTTAAAATTGCAAAGCTTCTGAAGCGTGATCATTGAACAATCAAGCGTTTCATTCAAAATAGTCAACAGGGTCGCAAGAAGCGTGTGGAAAAACCAAGGTGCAAAATAACTGCCCATGAACTGAGAAAAGTCAAGGGAGTGTGATGGAGCATTGTCCTGCATGAAAATCATGTTTTTCTTGAAGGATGCAGACTTCTTCCTGTACCACTGCTTGAAGAAGGTGTCTTCCAGAAACTGGCAGTAGGACTGGTAGTTGAGCTTACTCCATTCTCAACCCGAAAAGGCCCCACAAGCTCATCTTTGATGATACCAGCCCAAACCAGTACTCCACCTCCACCTTGCTGGCGTCTGAGTCGGACTGGAGCTCTCTGCCCTTTACCAATCCAGCCACGGGCCCATCCACTTGGCCCATCAAGACTCACTCTCATTTCATCAGTCCATAAAACCTTAGAAAAATCAGTCTTGAGATATTTCTTGGCCCAGTCTTGACGTTTCAGCTTGTGTGTCTTGTTCAGTGGTGGTCATCTTTCAGCCTTTCTTACCTTGGCCATGTCTCTGAGTATTGCACACCTTGTGCTTTTGGGCACTCCAGTGATGTTGCAGCTCTGAAATATGGCCAAACTGGTGGCAAGTGGCATCTTGGCAGCTGCACGCTTGACTTTTCTTAGTTCATGGGCAGTTATTTTGCACCTTGGTTTTTCCACATGCTTCTTGCGACCCTGTTGACTATTTTGATTGAAACGCTTGATTGTTCGATGATCACGCTTCAGAAGCTTTGCAATTTTAAGAGTGCTGCATCCCTCTGCAAGATATCTCACTATTTTTGACTTTTCTGGCCTGTCAAGTCCTTCTTTTGACCCATTTTTCCAAAGGAAAGGAAGTTGCCTAATAATTATGCACACCTGATATAGGGTGTTGATGTCATTAGACCACACCCCTTCTCATTACAGAGATGCACATCACCTAATATGCTTAATTGGTAGTAGGCTTTCGAGCCTATACAGCTTGGAGTAAGACAACATGCATAAAGAGGATGATGTGGTCTAAATACTCATTTGCCTAATAATTCTGCACTCCCTGTATATATATATATATATATCTTATTTTTATAGTTAAGAAAATATAAAAGAATTAGATATAGATAGGGAAAAGAAGAAATAAGAAAAAGCCAATCCTATCCAGCACTAGAACAATTCCTGTGAGGTCGCTGCAAGAGGGATGCGACTGTGAAAGTGTCCTATATCACTGAGGATTATCCTGTCCAAGAGAAGTGACCACTGACAAGTATTATACGGAACTGCAATAAGGAGGCGGAGACTTGCAGAAGCAACGAATACACTTCACGCTCGGTGTGGATACAGGTCGCTGGTAAATCACCGGTGTATAATTTTCAGCTTCAATGGTGATTCGCGTAGTGAAGGGGAGGTGGTTATCGGACTGACTGAGTGAGTAAAAATCTGAGTAACCGTTTTAAGGCGGAGGACTGCACGGTGAAAAGAGCACACCAGTTTTTTTCACTGTAACAGATGACCCTCTCTGAAACCATTGTAAGCTGGCATAAAAAAGGAACTGTAATATCATAAGTGTAAGTGTTGTTTGCTGACAGCCGTATATTCGTCCAAATGAATCCCATAACTGTGAGTTGGAAATTGGTTAGAATTTAAGCCAAAATTTGTCAAAAGGGATTACACAAGTGTTAATTGATACAAAGCATCATGTTTAATTATCCAAAAGTGGCAACGGAAACATAGTATCAAAGTATTACATTGAAGAATCCTTAAAGTGGCAACGGATATATTTATAATCAGATCTGTGGATCCCCAGTTCCTAAAGGAACTTATCATATTGGGACTTGAAATGATAAACATTTTTGTATGGTATATTAATCCTCAATTACATATATAGATATAGGAAAAGTGCTATGTTATTGCCTTAATTCAGAATAATGTTTGGCAAATAAATAAGTTATAAGTATAAATTTGTTTGGTAAATTGTCTTTTTAGTAAGGAAGTGATCTGTCAATCTATAGTCTAATCCTGATCTCTAAGGTTGTGAAATATTTGATTAGCAGGAATCGTTCTAGTGCTGGATAGGATTGGCTTTTTCTTATTTCTTTTTTTCCCTACCTATATCTAATTATTTTATATTTTCTTAACTTCTTATATTATAACAATCGCTGTGCACCTTTTTTCTGCCAAAAGTAAAATAAGGCAGGAACAAGAGAACCTGCAGAGCATCAATATCTTTGGTGCTGTTAGTTTAAAATAAAATATATAGATATATAGATATGCAAATTCAAAATAAGGTGCACTCCATTAAACCCAGTCCAATTGCCGTGGTGCTGCATAAACAGTACATATCCTTTCCAGCTCTCCTTATTAGTAGAAGAAATGCTGCACTCACCGGTCTTGTTGTAAAAAGTTTCTTTATTGCAAACAAATGACAATATCCATCATGGGGTATTCGTGTGATGGATATTGTCATTTGTTTGCAATAAAGAAACTTTTTACAACAAGACCGGTGAGTGCAGCATTTCTTCTACTAATAAGGAGAGCTGGAAAGGATAGATATATAGATATATATTTATTATCCTGTGTTTAATATAACGTATGTTTATCCTGTGAATTAACTTATTGTATTTTTACGGGGACAGATAGGCATTGTTTATATCCTATATCTTATATCTTATATGTTGTTACACCGCTCACAACACGTCATTTGGCATTTGTCAGGCGATGTGTTACGTTGGATTACAACCATATAATAGATACATGAAAGCATTGTTCTAACAAACTGTTTTGTGGATCGGTATTTGCCAAATATCTTTTAAACTATTTTAAGATGTGATTTGTCAATAAAATAAAGTGATTTTTTTATACATACATTGTGTATTTCAAGTTCGTATCTGCTGTAGACAGCGCTGTTTATATATTCCTAAATAATATATATATATATACAGGGAGTGCAGAATTATTAGGCAAATGAGTATTTTGACCACATCATCCTCTTTATGCATGTTTTCTTACTCCAAGCTGTATAGGCTCGAAAGCCTACTACCAATTAAGCATATTAGGTGATGTGCATCTCTGTAATGAGAAGGGGTGTGGTCTAATGACATCAACACCCTATATCAGGTGTGCATAATTATTAGGCAACTTCCTTTCCTTTGGCAAAATGGGTCAAAAGAAGGACTTGACAGGCTCAGAAAAGTAAAAAATAGTGAGATATCTTGCAGAGGGATGCAGCACTCTTAAAATTGCAAAGCTTCTGAAGCGTGATCATCGAACAACCAAGCGTTTCATTCAAAATAGTCAACAGGGTCGCAAGAAGCGTGTGGAAAAACCAAGGCGCAAAATAACTGCCCATGAACTGAGAAAAGTCAAGCGTGCAGCTGCCAAGATACCACTTGCCACCAGTTTGGCCATATTTCAGAGCTGCAACATCACTGGAGTGCCCAAAAGCACAAGGTGTGCAATACTCAGAGACATGGCCAAGGTAAGAAAGGCTGAAAGACGACCACCACTGAACAAGACACACAAGCTGAAACGTCAAGACTGGGCCAAGAAATTTCTCAAGACTGATTTTTCTAAGGTTTTATGGACTGATGAAATGAGAGTGAGTCTTGATGGGCCAGATGGATGGGCCCATGGCTGGATTGGTAAAGGGCAGAGAGGTCCAGTCCGACTCAGACGCCAGCAAGGTGGAGGTGGAGTACTGGTTTGGGCTGGTATCATCAAAGATGAGCTTGTGGGGCCTTTTCGGGTTGAGGATGGAGTCAAGCTCAACTCCCAGTCCTACTGCCAGTTTCTGGAAGACACCTTCTTCAAGCAGTGGTACAGGAAGAAGTCTGCATCCTTCAAGAAAAACATGATTTTCATGCAGGACAATGCTCCATCACACGCGTCCAAGTACTCCACAGCATGGCTGGCAAGAAAGGGTATAAAAGAAGAAAATCTAATGACATGGCCTCCTTGTTCACCTGATCTGAACCCCATTGAGAACCTGCGGTCCATCATCAAATGTGAGATTTACAAGGAGGGAAAACAGTACACCTCTCTGAACAGTGTCTGGGAGGCTGTGGTTGCTGCTGCACGCAATGTTGATGGTGAACAGATCAAAACACTGACAGAATCCATGGATGGTAGGCTTTTGAGTGTCCTTGCAAAGAAAGGTGGCTATATTGGTCACTGATTTGTTTTTGTTTTGTTTTGAATGTCAGAAATGTATATTTGTGAATGTTGAGATGTTATATTGGTTTCACTGGTAAAAATAAATAATTGAAATGGGTATATATTTGTTTTTTGTTAAGTTGCCTAATAATTATGCACAGTAATAGTCACCTGCACACACAGATATCCCCCTAAAATAGCTATAACTAAAAACAAACTAAAAACTACTTCCAAAACTATTCAGCTTTGATATAAATGAGTTTTTTGGGTTCATTGACAACATGGTTGTTGTTCAATAATAAAATGAATCCTCAAAAATACAACTTGCCTAATAATTCTGCACTCCCTGTATATATATATATATATATATATATATATATATATATATATATATATATATATATATATATATATATATACACACACTTAGACATATATACACATTATAGCCTTTTTCAGTCAGACTCCTTCTCATATACCAAATACCTTTTAACCCTTAAAAAATAATGTTTACATGAATATTTTTTATTAGATAGTGGGTGTGTATTTATGAGTGTAACACTTTATTTTACTGTACTTATATTGTGCTCGGTGCAACTTTATTTTTTAACCCTTACACTTTACGCTAGGTCTTCACTTCCCTGACAAGTCTAACATTTGTTTGCACTTGAGCGCATTTGTTTACTTTCTACTGAGCTGTTGTTCGTTCCTGGTAGAGTGCTTCTCTTTCTGTATGTATTTGAATAATGACCATGGGTTCCCCCAAGGGTAATGGGGGAACCAGATGCGGACTCCATGCCAAATGTGCTTATAGGGATATAGCTGCACCTTACTGACGAAACACAAAGAAGGATGTGGTTGTTAGATTGTTGCATAAAATAAATTTTATGGGGTGTTCGTAATATTTTAGTTTTTAAGAATGAGGTAGTGGATATGGATGCTTGTGAATGCATGATCCGGGGAAGGTTATATTTATGTTTTTGTCTTCATAGGAAGAGGTTGGGAATTATTGACTCGGAAGGTATCTGGAAAACAAAGTGGTAACACTGGTGTAAATAATTTTGTAAATAGTTTTTTTTTTTCTTGTGATATATTTTAATGTTATAATGTTCTAGATGGGTTTGCTTTTATTAATTTTATTTATTTATTTTTTATAGGGACAGCGTAAGGATTCATAGGGATAGCTGAAGGGACAGTATTTAGGGAAAACCATTTTTTTAGGTAAGTGTAAGGGTTATATGGGTTCTGTGAAGGTTAGTGTTAGATTAGTTTTGAGGGACAGTCTGAAGGTATAGTAATAGGTTTTTTTTTAGTCTTTTGGGGTTTTAGTTTTTTTCTGAAGAAATTTATTTTTATGTGAATTTTGGTGCATTGTTCTTTTGCGATTATTGTGATATTTTACATTTTATTTATTGTAAATAAAATATTTCAATATAAAAATAAAAAATAAATTAAAAAAATATTGTCTTGGGTTGCCATGCTACTTGTTCAGAGGAGGATTGCTTGGTATTTCAGAGCAGAATTTGCTTGGTCGGATCAGACTGATCTACTAAAGGAATTGGGCTAAAAGAGGCTGCTCCAAGAGGTAATTTGCCATAGAACAAGCTACTGAGCTGATGTCTGTTCCTGGTAGAGTTATTCTCTTAAAGCTCTCTGGGTTGCAGAGTCTATTAAAGAATGCTCGCCAGTACTTCTATTTCCCTGGTGGAATAATCTAAAACAACTTTTTACCCTGAAAACAGGGTGTCTTACAAAGTGGCGTATCCTACATTTTCATTTGAAAAGTGCACAATAAAACTTGTATTTTAAACATTCTACAAATAAATAATTGCACGATTCACACAAAAATAGACAGGGAAAAATTGTATTATTAAGGTGCATCAAAAATTGTAACCAAATTGTTCACCAAAAATTGTATTTTATCAAAAACGTAAAATTTGTAAGTAAATTGCAAAGGAATAAATCATATTAATTATGCAGTTTGTAAATGGTAATTTAAGTACACTGGTGGTTATGCAAAAAAAAAAGCGCAAAAAAAAATCATACTTAAAAGTACAAAATACAAAGCGTAATGGTTGTTTTTTCGTAAAAATAGACTGAACATGGGCATTCCAAGGGCGTATTTTGATATTGTCTCTCTAATCTCAGGGTAATTCTGTAAAGATTTTTGCACTGCAGATCTCCCAGTCTTTTCTCAACAAATAAAAGGTGGCAAGCTTTTCTCAAAACACTCAAAATACTTAAAATCCTAATAGATAAACACGTGCATACAAAAATATAGGAGATTGTAAGATATTATATGCAGAAAGCAGTGTAATGTGAGTTATAATGCCTGCAAGATTTTATTTTTAAATTGTGCGCCCTGCTCACTGCAAACTTCACTCCACGGTGTGTAAAGTTACCCTTTCCAGCAAGTTCAAGGAGACATCTCGCCACTCGCAGGGCCAGCATGAAACACCACGTCTGAAATTGCGAGGTTTAGCTCATCGGGCCCTAAGTATGTATTTAAATAATAACCATAGGCTGGGGGAAAGCAGACATGGACTTCTTGCCCAATGTGCTTAGAGGTATATGGATTCATACAGATATATCACCTCTGCTGAAGCGCAGGTACGCCTGCACGAAACATGTCAGGTGTTCTAGTCTGTGATTTCCTTTTGACTGTGGTTGATTAAACTTGGACTTCCTTCAGCACTCACGTTGCCTGGCAGCAGTATTTTCCTCTTGTTTTCTTGCTTAAATTCATGACTCGAGAGTGCCGTTATTACTGCTTCCATCAACAGCCTTTATTGCAATGATGTTAACAAGTTAGATGCGCCTACTCCTAGAAAAAATTCCTATTAGGGTTAACAATCAAAAATCCCTGTGATAAAGTATGAATACATTGAGCAAATACAATTGTAAAATGTATGTGCACAAATCAAGATGTATGAACCATACGTGTCAACTGATGATTACAACTAAGTTGACACAAATGATTCTATAATAATAATGTATAACAGTGTTTAACTGTATCTAATACAGAAAACAGACACAGTAGGTGTACAGACCCAAATCCCTCTAGTAAGGAGTGATAATGTTCTACTGTGGTAATAATAAAAAATAAAAAATTAAATATAATGATAAATATTGATAAGTATTAATGTAGATTGGATATGTGAGCTAAAATACCACAAAAGTGATTCAAACTAAAACAAACGTGATTACTATGCTATATAGTGATAATGTCCTCAGTAAGTCCCAAGAAGGTAAACTACAATTCCTTGTGATGTCTTGGTTCCAACAACCAGGGTGTTTAAGCGACCTGCGGCTGCAAACGTCTTCCAAATACTTGATGGCAAGAAAGAATATAAATCTGTAAAATGATAGAAGAGAAGAGGGCGCCACAATAGTGCACGATCAGTGGTACTAGATCATCAGACACACATACAGGTTGTACTTACAAAGTATATAGCACTTGGGAAGTGCCACAAATGCCAGCTGGACCTCTTTCAGCTGTCCAGATAGCAATCCTCTCGCACTTGTTGGTATGAGGAAACTCCAACGGAAAAGTGATCACATCCGTCCGTGCTCAGCACCCTGATCTCCGTCTCCCAAAGCAATTATAGAGGTGCTCTCAATGCACCTAAGGCTGCAAGACAGTGGGACAACACTCAAATACAAAGTGTTGCCTCAAGTGTTGACGTAGTTGGAGATTCATTGGCAAACCCAAGCTCTTGGATAACTCCTGTATTTACCTCCACACTTCAAATCCCAAATGCTGACTACACACTGCTAAACTTCAGTATAACAGAAGAACACTCAGCAGCAGCACAGATAAAGATTACTAAAGAGATATGTCTGTATGTAATTTATTTCTTTAGTAATCTTTGTCTGTGCTGCTGTTGTCCCGCGGTCTTGCGGCCGGAGGTGCATTGAGAGCACCTCCATAATTGCTTTGGGAGTCGGAGTCCCGCATCGCAAGCACTATTTAAATATTATTAACCCCTAATCTGCCGTCCGCCAACATCGCCCCCACTATACTAAAGTTATTAATCCCTAATTCCACCGCCACTATAATAAACCTATTAACCCCTAAACTGAAAGCCCCCCACATCACAATAAACTAATTTAAACTAGTAACCCCCTAACTTTATATTAAAATTATAATTTCCCTATCTTAAATTAAAACTTACCTGTCAAATTAAAAAAACTAAGTTTAAACTAACAATTAAACTAATATAACTATTAAACTAAAATTAAACTAACTACCAATTAAAGAAAACTAAAATACACATTACAAAAATCCTAACACTGCTCTAAAAATTACAAAGTATCTAATTACAAAAAATAAAAAATACTAAATTACAAAAAATAACAAACACTATATTAAAAAAATAACAAATGAAATTATCAAAAAAAAAAAGAATTACACCTAATCTAATAGCCCTATAAAAATGAAAAATCCTCCCCAAAATAAAAAAAACCCCATAGCCTACAATAAACTACCAATAGCCCTTAAAAGGGCCTTTTGTAGGGTATTGCCCTAAGTTAAACAGCTCTTTTACCAGTAAAAAAAAATACAAAGACCACCCCAGCAGCAAAACCCACCACCCAAACCAACCCCCCAAAATAAAAAAACATAACTCTAACAAAAACCTAAGCTACCCATTGCCCTGAAAAGGGCATTTGTATGGGCATTGCCCTTAAAATGGCATTAAGCTCTTTTGCATTGCCCTGAAAAGGGCATTTAGCTCTTTCAAGAAAAGCCCAAACCCTAAACTAAAAAAAAAAAAACACCCCAAAAAAACCTTAAAAAAACCTATCACTAACCCCCGAAGATCCACTTACAGTTTTTGAAGTCCTGCTTGAAAGCTTAGGTTTTTAGATAGGTTTTTTTTTTATTTTGTTGGTTTGGGGGGTGGGGGCTTGTAATGTTAGTGGGTCTTTGTATTTTTTTTCTGGTAAAAGAACTGTTTAACTTAGGGCAATGCCCTACAAAAGGCCCTTTTTAACGGCTATTGGTAGTTTATTTAGATTAGGTTTTTTTATTTTGGGGTGTTTTTTTAAAAGGATATTAGAATAGGAATAATTTTTATTGTTTTAGATAATTTCGTTTGTTATTTTTTGTAATGGTAGGTTTTTTTATTTTTTGTAATTTTAGTGTTCTTTATTTTTTTGTTATGTTAGGTTTTAGTGTAAGGGCAGCTTAGGTTTTATTTCACAGGTAAGTTTGTATTTATTTTAACTAGGTAGTTAGTAAATAGTTAATAACCTAGTTAAAATAAATACAAACTTACCTGTGAAATAAAAATAAAATCTAAGCTAGCTACGCTATAACTATTAGTATGTATTTAGTTGTACTGTATTGTGTGCGGTATGGAGCTCAACGCAACCATATTGCACGCACAAGCTGGCTGTTTGAAAACTTGTAATGGCAGCACTATAGAGGGTTAAATAACACAAAACTTTTGTTGCGCTAGTTAAATTCCCTATAGCGCACATAACTCGTAATCTAGGTGATAGTATTGCAATTATGTAGAAATACATAGAGATAACAGGTGTTCTTTTCCTGCACACTCCATAATAATGGTTTTGCCACTGAAAAAAATAAAAAAGGTTGTTGATAAAATAAGCAAAATAACCTTTTCAAAATAATGGAAAAGCCCCAAAACGTAAACTCACATACTAAATTTCCACTTTCCAATATATTTATTCTTCTCCATCGCCATCTTCCACCCAAAAAGGGGAGGTTCTCTTCTTGGATTCTTTTGTCCGTGTGCACATTATGGATCACCTTAGCCTGTTTCAAGTAAATATAAGGGTTATCCCAGAACTGTTTAACTCTTATTGGTTTATATCAAATCTTTTTATAGAAATGATGCATGATTTAAAATTTAAAGCATCCAAAATAAATATCTAATTTCCTATTGGTGAACAACTGTTTTTTTATGTATTGTTAAACCAAATCCAAAGAAAAAGTCATACATAAAGAAATTCATGGTGGGATCTAGTATTGCCCCAAATTACAAACTAGCTCAACAATTAAAAGAAATATATATAATATGTTAATGGGATTTACTTGATAATTTGTAAATTATTTTTCTATTTTTTTTACATACATAGTGACACTCACAATTTATCATTTCCCCCTAAGTATCTGGGGTGCTGCTCTGAATATCAGGGGTGTTAGTTGATGAAAGGTTGCTACTACTGGATATGGATTTGAAAATCTTCCTAGGTTGAGAAGGTGTTCGAGACCCTGAACCGGTATATAAAATAAAATCAAATAATATTAAAGGGTCACAAACTTGGTTTCAATAAAATGCTTGATTAGAAGGATCACGTGCTTAAAGTTCCTTAAAAAAAAAAAAGAACAGTAAAGTTCATGTATTATTTAATATAATCAGTTTCTCTACCCTTACTTACTTTACTAAACCTCCTGCCCTCTCAGCCACCAGCATTTTTTTCTCAAAGAGAGACATTCACACTACCTTCTCTGAGCTTCTGCTCAAGCGTTATGTCTAATAGAAACTGCAAGATCCTCTACGCTGCCAAAACCAGTGAGTGCTAGATTATGAGTGGAGCACTATCGTTAGCACAAGGAGTGTAAATGTGATTTCAAGATCACTGTGTTAAACCACCACAAACCCCATCAAAAAATACGAGAACAGAAGAAGATCAGAGTCTTCAGAAAATGTACACCTAAATAGCACTCAAATTCCCTGAATGTAGAATTAGACTAGGTTACAACTGGCGGATATACTAGAAAAATTAAAATATAACTTTTATTGGAACTTTAAAATAATGGTAGAACAAAACACATTAAAAACACAGGAATTGTAATAGCTCAAAAAGTGAGTAGCAATAGGGGTTTAAATAATCAGATTACCAAGGAATAATCCTTGAAGATGAGGTTGGTCAAATAACCTTAAAAATAGAGACTAAGAATGTACACGTTAGTCCACAATCATATAGTAGGTCCTTGTTAATGAATCACAAGGTTTGAGCATAGCAAGTAGATCTGGCACTGTACTTTAATACTGTGTGGTTTTATGTCAAAAGACTTGCATATGTTGTTAATTTGGTACAGCAGATATTGTCATGTAAGTGATTATGGTATATTTGCGATATACCATGTACTGTGTTAAACAAACCATATTATTGGGGGTTTTTTGTTAACATATTTCATACATAAATCTTGTCTCCGGAATTCCTAATTTCCTAATCCATAACAAGTATGGTTATTACTGAAAGTTGTGCTATCAACAATAAATATCCAGGGTGGAAGTTACCGGATTTAACAAATCCCCTTCAGGATTGATATATTCATTCGTTGACTTAGAGTACCATTTATTTAAATCTTTTCAAATCAGAAGGCATATGTGGCACTTCTCAAGTGCTGGAAATTTTGTAAGTAAGATCTATTTGGGGGCTTGGCTTTCTACATTGTAAACGATACACACCATTTGGCGCCTCTTCTCTTCTTCTTTTTAACAGAATCTACGACTGCCAACATCGATCTGGAATGAGTTTGCTGCCTGGAGATCTGTGAAATATCTCCTAGAGTGTGGACTATCGTTTGATATAACTATATATGAGATGGTCATATTATAAATTTACTATTTAACAACATCTAAGGATATATATCCACATCATATATAGATTGTCACGATATTTATATACAATTTATTATCTTGATACATACCAAAGCAATTTTTGAAACAATACACAGTCACCGCAAAGTTGCAGTGCACATTACTCTAACACTAGCACCATTACTGTAGCTTATTTAGAGGGCGCATCTGATTTTTTTCTTTAATTTTTTCACTTGTTGATTATTTGGCTTTTGTCAGAGAGCGACCTGAAATTAATTTATTTTCACTTCAGCACTTTATTAATTAGTGAGGCAAATTACAAGCTCACTAGTGTTTCACATAGAATTTAGAAGTCGACTAACTCGACACATATAGGATAAACCAATTTATATCGCATCTATATTTTGGTTAATAGTTTGTATCACGATGCAAAGTAAAGAACAGAGGATACATTTTCGTCACAGACTTAGTAATTTAGACACTCCACTTGAGGAACTTTCTAGGGATGACGAGGAACTTACTTTTTCACAACTTTTACACAAATTAGAAGAAGCTTTGAAATGTGAACACAGACACTGGTGGGATATTGACACTTTAAAGAAATATAAAGCTAAAGGTCATATACCAAGAGGATTAAGGCTATCTAAAGTTTGTTCTTTCACACATGACAATGATTTAACTGTTAAATGGCAAGATGAAGTGACAAATTGTTCACTAAAACTGATAGATTTATTAATAGATTTTAGAAGCACTCTTTTAGCCAACATAGGCCTAGATTTGGAGTTTGGCGTTAGCCGTGAAAACCAGCGTTAGAGGCTCCTAACGCTGGTTTTGGCCGCCCGCTGGTATTTGGAGTCAGTGATTAAAGGGTCTAACGCTCACTTTTCAGCCGCGACTTTTCCATACCGCAGATCCCCTTACGTCAATTGCGTATCCTATCTTTTCAATGGGATCTTCCTAACGCCGGTATTTAGAGTCGTTTCTGAAGTGAGCGTTAGAGCTCTAACGACAAAACTCCAGCCGCAGGAAAATAGCAGTAGTTAAGAGCTTTCTGGGCTAACGCCGGTTCATAAAGCTCTTAACTACTGTACCCTAAAGTACACTAACACCCATAAACTACCTATGTACCCCTAAACCGAGCTCCCCCCACATCGCCGCCACTCGATTAAAATTTTTTAACCCCTAATCTGCCGACCGCCACCTACGTTATACTTATGTACCCCTAATCTGCTGCCCCTAACCCCGCCGACCCCTGTATTACATTTATTAACCCCTAACCTGCCCCCCACAACATCGCCGCCAGCTACTTAAAATAATTAACCCCTAATCTTCCGACCGCAAAGCGCCGCCACCTACGTTATCCCTATGTACCCCTAATCTGCTGCCCCTAACACCGCCGACCCCTATATTATATTTATTAACCCCTAATCTGCCCCCCTCAACGTCGCCGACACCTGTCTACACTTATTAACCCCTAATCTGCCGAGCGGACCTGAGCGCTACTATAATAAAGTTATTAACCCCTAACCCGCCTCACTAACCCTATAATAAATAGTATTAACCCCCTAATCTGCCCTCCCTAACATCGCCGACACCTAACTTCAATTATTAACCCCTAATCTGCCGACCGGAGCTCATCGCTACTATAATAAATGGATTAACCCCTAAAGCTAAGTCTAACCCTAACACTAACACCCCCCTAACTTAAATATAATTTACATCTAACGAAATTAATTAACTCTTATTAAATAAATTATTCCTATTTAAAGCTAAATACTTACCTGTAAAATAAATCCTAATATAGCTACAATATAAATTATAATTATATTATAGCTATTTTAGGATTAATATTTATTTTACAGGCAACTTTGTAATTATTTTAACCAGGTACAATATCTATTAAATAGTTAATAACTATTTAATAGTTACCTAGTTAAAATAATAACAAATTTACCTGTAAAATAAATCCTAACCTAAGATATAATTAAACCTAACACTACCCTATCAATAAATTAATTAAATAAACTACCTACAATTACCTACAATTAACCTAACACTACACTATCAATAAATTAATTAAACACAATTCCTACAAATAAATACAATTAAATAAACTAGCTAAAGTACAAAAAATAAAAAAGAACTAAGTTACAAAAAATAAAAAAATATTTACAAACATAAGAAAAATATTACAACAATTTTAAACTAATTACACCTACTCTAAGCCCCCTAATAAAATAACAAAGCCCCCCAAAATAAAAAAATCCCTACCCTATTCTAAATTAAAAAAGGTAGAAGCTCTTTTACCTTACCAGCCCTGAACAGGGCCCTTTGCGGGGCATGCCCCAAGAATTTCAGCTCTTTTGCCTGTAAAAAAAAACATACAATACCCAAGCCCCCCAACATTACAACCCACCACCCACATACCCCTAATCTAACCCAAACCCCCCTTAAATAAACCTAACACTAAGCCCCTGAAGATCTTCCTACCTTGTCTTCACCATCCAGGTTCACCGATCCGTCCTGAAGAGCTCCTCCGATGTCCTGATCCAAGCCCAAGCGGGGGGCTGAAGAGGTCCATGATCCGGTCAAAGTCTTCATCCAAACGGGGCAGAAGAGGATCTTCCATCCGATTGAAGTCTTCATCCAAGCAGCATCCATCCGGAGCGAAGCGGCAGGATCCTGAAGACCTCCAGAGCGGAACATCCATCCGGCCCGACGACTGAACGACGAATGACTGTTCCTTTAAGGGACGTCATCCAAGATGGCATCCCTCGAATTCCGATTGGCTGATAGGATTCTATCAGCCAATCGGAATTAAGGTAGGAATTTTCTGATTGGCTGATGGAATCAGCCAATCAGAATCAAGTTCAATCCGATTGGCTGATCCAATCAGCCAATCAGATTGAGCTCGCATTCTATTGGCTGTTCCGATTAGCCAATAGAATGCGAGCTCAATCTGATTGGCTGATTGGATCAGCCAATCGGATTGAACTTGATTCTGATTGGCTGATTCCATCAGCCAATCAGAAAATTCCTACCTTAATTCCGATTGGCTGATAGAATCCTATCAGCCAATCAGAATTCGAGGGACGCCATCTTGGATGACGTCCCTTAAAGGAACAGTCATTCGTCGTTCAGTCGTCGGGCCGGATGGATGTTCCGCGCTGGAGGTCTTCAGGATCCTGCCGCTTCGCTCCGGATGGATGCTGCTTGGATGAAGACTTCAATCGGATGGAAGATCCTCTTCTGCCCCACTTGGATGAAGACTTTGACCGGATCATGGACCTCTTCAGCCCCCCGCTTGGGCTTGGATCAGGACATCGGAGGAGCTCTTCAGGACGGATCGGTGAACCTGGATGGTGAAGACAAGGTAGGAAGATCTTCAGGGGCTTAGTGTTAGGTTTATTTAAGGGGGGTTTGGGTTAGATTAGGGGTATGTGGGTGGTGGGTTGTAATGTTGGGGGGCTTGGGTATTGTATGTTTTTTTTTACAGGCAAAAGAGCTGAAATTCTTGGGGCATGCCCCGCAAAGGGCCCTGTTCAGGGCTGGTAAGGTAAAAGAGCTTTTATCTTTTTTAATTTAGAATAGGGTAGGGAATTTTTTATTTTGGGGGGCTTTGTTATTTTATTAGGGGGCTTAGAGTAGGTGTAATTAGTTTAAAATTGTTGTAATATTTTTCTTATGTTTGTAAATATTTTTTTATTTTTTGTAACTTAGTTCTTTTTTATTTTTTGTACTTTAGCTAGTTTATTTAATTGTATTTATTTGTAGGAATTGTGTTTAATTAATTTATTGATAGTGTAGTGTTAGGTTAATTGTAGGTAATTGTAGGTAGTTTAATTAATTTATTGATAGGGTAGTGTTAGGTTTAATTATATCTTAGGTTAGGATTTATTTTACAGGTAAATTTGTTATTATTTTAACTAGGTAACTATTAAATAGCTATTGTACCTGGTTAAAATAATTACCAAGTTGCCTGTAAAATAAATATAAATCCTAAAATAGCTACAATATAATTATAATTTATATTGTAGCTATATTAGGATGTATTTTACAGGTAATATTTAGCTTTAAATAGGAATAATTTATTTAATAAGAGTTAATTTATTTCGTTAGATTTAAATTATATTTAACTTAGGGGGGTGTTAGTGTTAGGGTTAGACTTAGCTTTAGGGGTTAATCCATTTATTATAGTAGCGGTGAGCTCCGGTCGTCAGATTAGGGGTTAATAATTGAAGTTAGGTGTCGGCGATGTTAGGGAGGGCAGATTAGGGGTTAATACTATTTATGATAGGGTTAGTGAGGCGGATTAGGGGTTAATAACTTTATTATAGTAGCGCTCAGGTCTGCTCGGCAGATTAGGGGTTAATAAGTGTAGGCAGGTGTCGGCGACGTTGTGGGGGGCAGATTAGGGGTTAATAAATATAATATAGGGGTCGGCGGTGTTAGGGGCAGCAGATTAGGGGTACATAGGGATAACGTAGGTTGCGGCGGTTTACGGAGCGGCAGATTAGGGGTTAAAAAAATATGCAGGGGTCAGCGATAGCGGGAGCGGCAGATTACGGGTTAATAAGTGTAAGGTTAGGGGTGTTTAGACACGGGGTACATGTTAGAGTGTTAGGTGCAGACGTAGGAAGTGTTTCCCCATAGGAAACAATGGGGCTGCGTTAGGAGCTGAACGCTGCTTTTTTGCAGGTGTTAGTTTTTTTTTCAGCTCAAACAGCCCCATTGTTTTCTATGGGGGAATCGTGCACGAGCGCGTTTTTGAGGCTGGCCGCGTCCGTAAGCAACTCTGGTATCGAGAGTTGCATTTGCGGTAAAAATGCTCTACGCTCCTTTTTTGGAGCCTAACGCAGCATTTGTTTGAACTCTCGATACCAGAGTTAAATTTATGGTGCGGCCAGAAAAAAGCCTGCGGAGCGTTAACAGCCCTTCTACCGCCAAACTCCAAATCTAGGCCATAGAGATTTAAATTGAAAAATTACAATCACTATTAACAAAATATGAACAACATCCTGAATATATTGCGAAAATCAAGGAGGTTACAGAAAAATCTGATTCATTTCAAAAGAAGCTAATTAAAATAAAAATAAAAAAACTAGCAAGAGATGAAAAAGACTATCAGGAGGGGTGTATATATAAAACCCAGACAATTGAAAATAGAGAGGGAATAGAGGATCCCACTCTAGAGGGCAATTCCACACTAATAAATCAGAAAGATCAGATAGCAGTCAACTCCCCAAAATGGGAAAAGGTACATCATTATAAAAAACCTAAGGACAAAAAGAAAAATATAACTTTTAAAGGAGTCTATAACTTCAATAATGTTAATAATTGGCAGAAAAGACACCAATCAGGTAGTGGGTATAAAGGGGAGTATACTGAGAGAAGGAAAGAATCGGAAAGCCATTTTGGGGATTTCCATCAAAATAATAACAGGAGAAGAATTGAATCCCCTGATTTTCGACATGAATCTAGAGAGTTTAATAATGGTAATTACATCAAGGATTTTAGAAACTATGATGAACAGAATAGATTCCATCAAAGTTATAATCATAGATTTGAAAACAGGGCAAATCACTCTGAACCTGAAAATCCCCAGGTTTTTCAGATGCACAAACAACAGAATTACTATCAGTCGAACCAGAAACGGTTACCTATGCACCTGAAACAGCTAGACAGAACGGCAATAAGAGAAGAATACGTTCCATTATCAACCCCAAAAAAGAGAAGCTACGCAAGCGTGGCTGCAGAGGCAGAACAAAATCAACCAAAAAACAAAAACTCGTGAAGATGAAGGAAGGTATTTTCAATCTATCTAGCCACACTTTAACTAATGAAGAAATCTGTGTTTTAAGTAGAGGGCTTTCATTTTGTCCCTCTAACAAACACAGTATGTTTGAATTATTTGTTGACCTCAATAGGTTTGTCAGAAAGTTAAATTTACAAAGATATTTTTGTGACAAAAAATTGAGGTCAGCAAATCTAGTTCCTATAATTACAGATGATATGCCTGAACGACCAGTTAGGGATATTGTGTATTGTGAACCTGAAGAATTTTGTGACTCATTATTTGATGATTACATACATTCTAATCTTGCACCTAAATCTAATTACAATCCCCCCACTACATGTCCAAATATTACTCTTTTTCAGAATTTAGTGTTGTAAGAGTTTGGAGCTATGAATAACCAGATTAATAAACATAATCTGAATATATTTGAATATAAAGCTCTTTATAATCTTGCCCAAAACAAAGACCTGGTCATTAGGCAGGCGGACAAGGGGGGAGGGGTAGTTTTACAAGATATGCCAGATTATATTGCAGAAGCAAATAGGATTTTGTTAGATCCATGTTATTACATGGAACTTACTTTTAACCCTACTTTGACATATATGGCCAGACTTACCAAATTAATTGATAAGGGTTTCTCAGAAGGGATTCTAAATAAAAAAGAGAGAGATTATTTGATTCCCACATCTCCAAATTTGGCCTACTATTACCATCTCCCGAAAATCCACAAAGAGTCAAGTTGTCCACCAGGGAGACCCATTATTTCGGGTATTGGCAATTTAACTTGCAATCTATCTGAATATGTGGACACCTTTCTTAAAAAAACAGTAATGGGTCTGGCATCCTATATTAAAGATACCCCAGACCTTATATCTAAGATCTCTAATATTGAAAATGCAGGGCGTGACTTAATTTGGTGTACTTGTGATGTATCCTCCTTATATTCAAATATAAATCATGATTTGGGATTGGACGCAATAGATGAATTTGTGAAAAGAGATCAATTTTTGCCTTCCAATCAAAGACAATTTTTATTGGAGGCTATATCTTTTGTGCTAAAACATAACTATTTTGTATACCAGGAAAGGTTTTTTCTACAGATCAAGGGAACGGCCATGGGCACCAGGTTTGCCCCCAGTTTTGCAAATTTATTCATGGGGTTATTCGAAGAGAAATACATATACAATTCCCCTGGGGGGGCAAACCTGGTGTTCTATGGCCGTTTCATTGATGATCTGCTATTAATATGGAATGGTACAGAGGAAACCACACAGGAATTCATTTCATCTTTAAACAATAACAGTATGGGTCTAAATTTTACATCCAATATATGTAGATATACCATAGAATTTCTGGATCTAGTTTTAAGCTGGGATAATAGTGGACGAGTGACCACAAAAACATTTTTCAAGTCAGTGGACACAAATAGTTATTTAAACTATAAAAGTAATCACTACAAAGCATGGGTGAAAAATATACCCTATAACCAATTCTCTAGGGTACGCAGGAACTGTACATCTTTAAATACTTTTGATGATCAGGCTGAGATCCTAAGATCCAGATTTCTAGAAAAAGGTTACCCCAGTGATCTGGTAGAAGAAGGTTATAGAAAAGCTAGAACTAAAGACAGAGAAGAGTTCTTTAAAAATAAAAATAAAATCAGTAAAAATATTGGAGACGCAGAAAATGGTAATGTAGGCTCTAAACCAAACAATCTGAGATTTATAACTAAATTCACTAGCAACCATAATAAGATTAAACACATTTTAAGAAAGCACTGGTACATTTTACGCAATGATTGCATTCTTAAAAATATTTTAGATGAGGTCCCTATATGTACTTTCAAGAGAGCTCCAACTCTAAAAAATAAATTAGCCCCTAGTAAGGTAGTAATGAACAAATACACTAAAGGGAAAAATATGAAAATAAATAGGGAAAATTGGCCCATTGGAAAAAGGGGCTTTTATAAATGCAATCGACCAAATTGTGGCCTTTGCAGTCATACATCAGGAAGCAGGATAAAATTTCAATCTTTTTCTACAAAGGAAGAATTTGAGATAAATTCCAGATTTACTTGTGACTCTAGTTATGTGGTGTATCTGCTTGAATGTCAATGTGGGATTCAGTATATAGGGAGGTCCTCAAGACCCCTAAAGAAAAGATGGGGTGAGCACAACAGAAACATAAAGAAAGGGATTATGAATCATAGTGTTCCACGTCATAGTATAAATTGTCATGATGGACAAACAGATATCTTCAATATTTACCCTTTGGAATATATTGCTCCCAAATGGGGTAGAAATAGGTTAGTCCACCTTAGACAAAGAGAGACATTTTGGAACTGGAAACTCAAGACCCTGGTACCACACGGCTTGAATGAAAATATAGACATGGCCGCTTTTAGTTGATCACAATATAGTGAATTTGTTAGTCGACATCAATATAATACACATGTTATGACAGTTAGGTATCTATCATTGTTAGGAGCAGCTAATGGTATTGTACACAATAGACCAGGTATACACATATATTTTAATATATGACAGTAATTATGGTATAACGGTTTCAATTTAATCTTTTTTTATATATTGTTTTTATTCTAACACATTAATATTTTATTATATTTAGATTTGTATATGCTTATGTTATCTATGACATAAGAGGTCTATTTTGACAACCATATGTAAATACGTGAACAACTATCCGATATCCAATCACATCTACTTCGAAAAAACCTTATATATAAATAATTGCATGTTATTCTAGTGAAGGCAACTTATAAATACTATAACTAGGGGCAATCACATGCATAATATATATAAGCATAACATTTATATATATATATATATATATATATATATATATATATATTCTTTAAATCCCAGAAGTGGTCAATAATGGTTCAGACATCAGATATAAATATATCATGAGCCAATTGGCTAAAAATTAAGGCTTGACAAACCAAGCCCCCTGTCTAGAATCCTATCAACACTCAGCCGGTTTTTCGAATGATGCTGATTGGCTATACGTGTTAGAAGTTGCTCACGCATGCGCCCTATGTCGGGGTAGACGCTGACATGGGTTATAAAATTGTGCTACTTAGTATCTTAATACACACCTGAGGAAACGGTCTTAGCAACCGGGAAACGCGTTGTGATAATTGTTTTTATTAAACATTTTATATTTTACTAGTAGCACGGCATTTTTGGTATTTTATTTTCTGCCATTTATGCACTGATATTTTCATTGACTGGAGTTTGAATCCCAAGTTGCGTTTTGGAGCCATTGTGAATCTAACGCTCTAGCCCAGAGGATTACCTGTGAATACAGTGATCTGGACAGCTGATAAGTGCCCAGGATGAAGGAGAGAGAGAGAGAGAGAGAGAGAGAGAGAATAAATTTGCATAGGTTGGTGCGCATGCTGTGCCCATTGCTGTTCCATGGATTTGCAGGTAGTACTGATTGTTAAACACGAAAAAGTTTATTGTCAGGACAAATTCCAATAATTTCAAGATAAATTCATTGTGGTTTTGATCTTCTTCAGAGGACATATCTAGATAGTATTTGACAGCTTGTAAGCCCAATTTGTGACTTATACTAGTGTATAAGGCCTCAACATCAGCTGTAACTAGCCAGGTATCTTCCTTTAACCAAATATTGTCCAAATGTTGAAGGGCTTCCATGGTATCTTTGGTATATGATGGAATTTGTGTCAGAAATTGTCGCAATCTGCTGTCCACATACTTGCTTGCTTTCTCTGTTAAATTATCTATCCCAGATACAATCGGACGCCCCGGTGGATGTTCTTTATTTTTATGTACTTTGGGTATACAGTAGAAGGTCGATATTTTAGGTTTCGTTACCGTGAGAAATCTCTTTACCTTGGCTGTGATCACGCCATTAAGTCTTGCATTCATTATTAAATTGTGGTATTTATCCTGAAAATCTTCCAAGGGACATGACCAAAGTTTTTTGTAACATGTTACATCTTTCAATTGTCTTTCGGCTTTGAAGATACATTTCGTTCGGCCAAATGACAATGTTGCCACCTTTGTCCGCTTGGTGTATTACTACATTATCCCAATCTTTAATTTCTGCTAAAGCTGATCTTTCCCCTTTGGAGAGATTTGCAGTTGGTGAATGTAGTGCCAATTGGGCAATTTCAGTAGATACTACCTCATTGAAGATTTGAATGCATGGTGCGTTTGAAAGTTTTGGTAAATAATTCGATTTGTGGTTTAGATTTTTTCGCCAGTTTTCCGTGGTTTTGACTTCATTTTCCACTAATAGGTCCTCTAAATCTTGTAAGCTGTTTCTATCTTCAATAGATAGATCAGATGTATTAGAATTCGAATCCAGATTATTAGTAGTGTTAAAATGTTTTTTAAGGAGTAGTTTCCTTAAATAAAAATGTATATCTACACTATCAACCCCTAAACTGCCACAGCCCCCATTGCAAAATACCCCACTACACTATTAACCCCTAAACCGCAAAAAAAAACAAAATGTAAAATACCCACTAACATCTAAACCCCCTAACCAGCTAACCCCACTAGGTTATCCCAACAAAAAAATTAACCTTACCTGAAGTAAAAAAATGAAACGTTCCTGAAAATAAAAAAAATATAACCTTATCTGAAAATAAAAAAAACTCCTAACACATGGCAAAAAAAGCTGCCATTACACCATTACAGAAAAAAATTACCAAATATAACAAATCCTATGCTAACACTAAACTATAGCAATAGCCCTTAAAAGGGCTTTTGTATGGCATAGCCCTAAAGTAATTTAGCTTTTTTTCACTAAAATATATATAAACCCATTCTACAAGTACCCCCCCCAAAAAAAAAAAAGGCTATCTAAAAAAGCCAACTCTAAAAATTGTCCTGAAACAGGCATTTGGTTAGGAATTTGGTTGGGCATTGCCCTTAGAAGGGCATTAAGATTTTTTGCTTCCCCCAAAAAAATATGTAATCTAAAAAAAAAACACCCAAAAAAATCCCATCACTAAACCACACACAAGATTGTACTCACAAAAGTTGAATCCGGCTCCTACAAGGTGGTGGCACCCCATCTTCATCCCAGTGGTGGCACTCCATCTTTATCCCAGCGGTGGTGGTTTATCTTCATCCTGGCAACAGTCTTCTATTTTCATCTTATATTCGGATCTTCTCTCCCCGACGTCCTCTTCATGCGGTCACCCACTGCACACTGAATTTTTTAATGTGAGGAAACCCCTTTATAAAGAGTGTACCCTTGCACTCCTATTGGTTGATTTTTTATTTTCCAATTCAAATCAGTCAATAGAAAAAGCTTTCGTTCTATTGGCTGATTTCAATTTGAAAATTAAAATCAGCTAATAAGAATTCAGAGTGCGGTGGGTGAATGCATGAAGAGCACGTTGGGGACGGAAGCTCCGAAGATAAAAAGATGGATTAAGATAGAAGACCACCGCTGTAGGGATTAAGATAGACGACCACCACCGGGGTGAAGATTGCAAAGTAGGAGCTGGATTCAGCTTTGGTGAGTACAATCTTTGGGGTTTAGTGATAAGATTTTTAGGAGTTGATTTTTATTTTTTTTTTAGATTAGGGTTTTTTGTTTTTTTCTTTGGGCAGGAAAAGAGCTAAAAGCCCTTGTAAGGTCAATGCCCAACAAAATGCCCTTTTTAGGACAATTTTTAAAGTAGGTTTTTTAAATAGCCTTTTTTGGGAAGGGATATTTGTAGAATTGGTTAGCATTTATTTTAGTAAAAAAGAGCAATGCTCTTTAGAGCAATGCTCTAGAAAAAGCCATTTTAAGGGCTATTGCTATAGATTAGTTTAGTGTTTATATAGGTCATTTTATTTGGGATGCCTTTTTAAGTGGGCATTTAAATTTAGAATAGGCATAACTGGTTTTTTATATGTTAAATAGTTTTTTTCTGTAATGGTAGGTTTTTTATTTTCTGTAATGGTAGCTTTTTTCATGGGATATTATTTTCTGTTTTATTTTCAGGTAAGGTTAGTTTGTTTGTTTTTTTAGGTAATGTTAGGGTTTTTATTTTCAGGTATGGTTAGATTGTTTTTTCAGATAAAGTTAGTTTTTTGTTTTTCAGGCTAGATTTTTTTTGGGTAACGTAAGGGTGTTAGGATAGGGGGTTTAGCTGGTTAGGGGATATAGATGTTAGTGTTTTTTTTGCAAAGTGGGGGTGTGGCTGTTTTGGGGTTAATAGTCTAGTTGGTACTTTAAGTTGGTGGTTGTGGTGGTTTAGGGGTTAATAGTGTAGAGGGGTAGTGTGTGATGGGGGTTGAAGCAGTTTAGCAGTTAATAGCATAGCGGGTACTTTGCAGTGGGCATTGTGGAGCTTTAGGGGTTAATAGTTTACTGGGGACTTTTCATGGGCTATATGGTGCTTAGGGGTTGTTAGAGTAGGGGACTTATGGTGATTATGGTTAAAATGCGAGTATGACTGTTTTTCCCCCACTTTTCTTGTTCCTTGAAGGCTATGGGGGAGTATATTAAAGCGGTCACAATATTCTAGCTTCAGCTCTTTGCATGTATTGGGTTAACGCCCGATTGAAAAAAAAAATACTTTCAACTTGTAATAGGTATGTTACCTGACGCACGCAAAGAGCAGAAGTCGAGCAGAGTTAGCGTGTGAACGGGAGAGGTAATTACCACTCCACTCGTAATCTAGCCCTGAGTCTGAAACAGTAATGACGCAGCAGCATGGCAGGTCTTGCGGATCCCCTGATACCAAGCATTTGAGCAGAGGATGAGGGAAAGTATTAGCCCGTGCCTTGACTCTTTTTAGAAGTGAGAGTTACAGCTGGTAAAAAGCTGCTGACAAAATCATGTATACAAGCGACACTTAAATAGAGACTGAGTTCTAAATATATGGGTTGAATGACTTTGATTGTGTATTAAGAATTAGGGAATAAGTCAGAAATTGGCTGAGTGGGTTCAATTACAGCAGCTTGCAGGCAGGAAGGCGACTTTGAGCGCACAGAAGAGTCTGCTGTGTGTATTCCCTATTGCTATGGATTTTATGATCCCTTCTGGTACCCTGGCCCCTTTTTATTTTAAAATTCATTGTTGAGACTATATTGACTGAAGTTGAAGTGGTTGTGATATACCCATCTCTAACTAGTCCCAATTTTAGTTAAAGTATTGTGTTGCAAATATATTTAATACATTGTTACTCCTTTAATCCTTTATAATTTTGTCAATATAGTTCATAATACAGCACTAGGCTTTCAAGACTCAAATCCTTATTGATCCCTTATAGAGATCTGACAAAATCATGTAGGGAACAAGCAGGTCCCATGTTGCAGAGGAATGGCAGCATTCAGAGGTAGGATAACCAGAAGAAAAGTATAGAGACAAATGTACAAATGTACTGCAGCAGACAAGGACCAGAAAAACTAAACAGTACTTGGATAATAGAGAAAGGTGAGACATACTGCAGCAGACAAGAGTAGGAGAAACTTTACAGTAGTCGGATACTAGAGAAAGGTGAGACATACTGCAGCAGACAAGAGTAGGAGAAACTTTACAGTAGTCGGATACTAGTGAAAGGTGAGACATACTGCAGAAGACAAGAGTAGGAGAAATTTTACAGTAGTCGGATATTAGAGAAAGGTGAGACATACTGCAGCAGACAAGAGTAGGAGAAATTTTACAGTAGTCGGATACTAGAGAAAGGTGAGACATACTGCAGCAGACAAGAGTAGGAGAAACTTTACAGTAGTCGGATACTAGAGAAAGGTGAGACATACTGCAGAAGAAAAGAGTAGGAGAAATTTTACAGTAGTCGGATATTAGAGAAAGGTGAGACATACTGCAGCAGACAAGAGTAGGAGAAATTGTACAGTAGTCGGATACTAGAGAAAGGTGAGACATACTGCAGCAGACAAGAGTAGGAGAAACTTTACAGATCTTGGATTTTGAAGTCTGGAGGCAGCTGATATGCACTGCAGTATACAAGTACTTGTTGAGATGGTTTGCAGCAGAAAACCAGGAAGACAAATACAGAATGCAGACTTGACAAAAACAGAAACAAATAGACAGAGATTGCAAAAACATTTCCTGTAGAGTTGTATCAAATAATAAAGCAGCATCAGAGTGCTTCACTAGTTGTGGGGGACTATAATGACATATTTTAAAAAATACTATATGAGTAACCCAGCGATTACACAAAAAGAGTACACATGAAAGCACTCACTCCCTCGTGAGTATATAGAATTATGGCGGGGTGTACGTGAAAAAAGGACACATTAAAAACATAAACACTTTAATAGAATAAATTTAAAAATTGGGCACATTTAAAAACACTAGAGAACTATTAGATAGTATTGGGTAATAGATCTGAGGTGTCTGACCAAATATAGCAATACTAGTGACTAGTCAGGTATTGAATATAACTAAGGTCTCAAATAGATTCTGTAAGTGACCTAGGTACAGGGGCGTATTTAGGTTTTGTGCTGCCCTAGGCACTCAAAATTCTGCTATCCCCCCACCCCACCCCACCCCAGGTTTAAGGCCTTTTTTTAGACATAATATTTTTGGGGCAGGGTGTAAATCTTTTTAAAAAAAAATTTCTTTTTAAGTAGACGTTCACCAGGGCTTGCATTCACTCTGGTCACACACACACACACACATATATATATATATATATATATATATATATATATATATATATATATATAAAGACATTATTTTGCAAGTCAGATGATTAAAGTGTTTATATCAGAAAAAAATATCCTTCACTGTATGATAGTTTGTCAGTAGGTAGTTGTTTAACCTTAAACATCTTCATTGGTGATTGACGGTTATTTAAGCAAAATATCTGCTTGGATAAATATGTAATGAATATAAAAACTGGCCTTTAAAAGTACTTAAAAAATACAACAGTAGTTATGATAGGTTTAGGAATTGTATCCTAGGGGATAAAGTCACATGATACAATCATAATAAAGTATATACTTGTATTGTTTCTGAATGTATTAAATGCATACAACAAATTTTCAGTTGTGTTTTAAGTCACATAGTTGTATAGATTCATCAATAAATACTTATTCTTTGCATGTATGACAGATAGACAAACAGTAAATGTACAAGTATTTAGTGACTAATCCGTTTAAGTATTTTAATGCCTAATGAAGATGTATTGAAGGGAGAAAGGCATATGCTGTTTCACAGTGGTCACATTGTAGTGCACACTGCACTGTGTAGTCTGTGTGAGTCACAATCACGTGGTGGAGCCAGGAAGAATACCGCATTCCCTCTCAGTCCAGGCCAGGCTGCGCAAGTGAGCCCCGCCTCCACTGTCACCACGTCATACGCACCCACATACAATCCCATAGGATAGCAATAGCCGGGCCAGCCATTTAAGTCATTAGTAATTGGTTGATTTAGCCACCCGGCCCTGAGTTCAAAAGAGTGGCCCTAGCTACTCAAAATTCTGCTGCCCCTTAAAAATATGCTGCCCCTTAAAAATATGCTGCCCTAGGCACCGGCCTTGTTGGCCTATGCCTTAATACGCCCCTGCCTAGGTATTAAATATAACTAAGGTGTCAAATATATTCTGTAAATGGCCTAGGTAAACCAATTTGTGTGGATTATAAGAATATGGGTACAAACACTAATTAATACACGTAAGACTGGCGATAGAAAAGGAAAAGAAAATGTTCTAATCAAATTGTATATCAATAGTTAATGTTCAGGAATATAAGTGTATATAGTCCTTGGATAAAATTATTATATTAGGTCTGTGGCGAAATTAATTGAAATAACCTGAGAGTACCGGTATCATGAGCTATACTGCTGTATAGCAGAGTTAGTCAACCTAGGAAAGCAGCAGTAATATGAATAGCCGCTCAGTGAGACCACAGGTCTCAAAGTAATGGAGTCGTGCTCCTGAGAGAAATATATGCTATCTG
This sequence comes from Bombina bombina, assembly GCF_027579735.1. Classification (NCBI taxonomy): domain Eukaryota; kingdom Metazoa; phylum Chordata; class Amphibia; order Anura; family Bombinatoridae; genus Bombina; species Bombina bombina. The sequence goes on from NC_069500.1 coordinate 1,127,631,413, forward strand.
ACTAATCTGAGTATACGGTAAATCGTCAGCTCAGATATCATTGTTATTATAGCTAAAAGTTCTACTAGATTTTAAAATAAAGGGGACCCAATTCCCCCTTCTCCTGACATGTTTCGCCGGTTGAACCGGCTTTTTCGAACCTATTATTTATTTTGCTATTTGAACTTAGGCTAGTACTGATAATAAACAGCAATCTGAACACACGTATAATAGGAACATAAATCAAGAAAGAGAAAAAGATAATTATGAGACAAAGATGAAACAAAATGATTACTATTATAGTAATAAGTCCCAACAGATAAATAGGAGAAATGAAAATTCTGATTCCTATAACAGACGACCACAATATGGAAATAGAGAAAATAGCAATTATGGATACAATAGAAACTATAACTATTCTAGAGGTAACAATTATAACCAACATACACCTAGAAGGAATCAAATATCAACATACAACAGATTTGCCCCTCTAGACAGAGACATTAATATAACGAATTACTATAACCATGATTCCAGAAGAACACAACATTGGAATGATAGAACCTACACACAACATCATTCACACCAATCTACATCAGGAACAAATAGACACTCTCTATATACAGACAGTAACGATACTTACGGCCAAAACCATGAAGTACAAAATCATTTTACTAATGAAAAAAGAGACATACAACAACCATCAACCTCAGGGGACAATGCCCATCATTTTTTAGAGAGAGGCCCACTAGTAAACAAAAACCTAAATTTAGACCAAAGAAAACAAAGACAAGGTCAAAGAAAAAGAAATCTCTCAGGAGAAGAGGGAGGCGTGGAAGGGGTCTATGTAAAACCCACAGACAAAAGAAAAAGATAAATAACAGTAATAATAACAGAAAAAATGGCATTTATAATTTGAGCAATTACATTTTAAAAGATGAAGAAAAAACTATTCTATCTAAAGGACACTCATTTGCACCTACCAAAAAAATTAACAAGTTCAACACCTATATAGATGCCCATAAATTTGTTAGAGCTTTGACTCTCAAAAGATATTTTACAAAAACAGCACTAGAAAGAGAAGTAATACAGCAAGGTGAGTCTCTCAATCATCTAAAAGACTGTAATGGTTTTATTCATTCAGGTCTAAAAAACAAATCTTCATTTTATCCAAAACATGAAAAGGGACCAATAATAGAGACCTTTGAAAAACTTGTACTAAATGACATAAAAAATATATCTGACAAAAAAATAAAAAAAGTTAAATTTAATTTATCAAGAAAACAGGAATTGCTTATTAAAGAACTGGAAAAAAACCATGAAATAATTTTTAAAAACGCAGACAAGGGGGGCGGTATTGTTATTTTAGAAAAAACACACTACAAAAAGATTTGTGAGGATCTTCTTAATGATACAAACACATATAAAAAAAGTAAAATTAACCCCACCACGTTTTTCACCTGGGAATTAAAAACATTACTGACAAAGAATAAACTACTAGGGGTCATTAACGAAAGAGAATTTGACTTTTTACTTAACAAAACACCAAGGATCCCAGTCTTTTATATATTACCAAAAATACATAAATCTTTAACTAACCCCCCAGGTAGGCCGATAATATCAGGCATAGAATCCGTCACAGCGAACCTTTCCCAATACATCGATAGGTATCTCCAAAATTATGTAGTGAAATTAGATTCCTATTTAAAAGACTCCACAGAAGTCCTAAAACTCCTAGAAAATATAACTTGGGAAGAAAATATGTGGCTAATAAGTTGTGACGTCACATCATTGTACACGATCATTGATCATACCCAAGGAATAGAGGCAGTTAAACAATTTCTTAATGATGATAATAATATGAAACAAGAACAGAAGGATTTTATTCTGGAGAGTATTGATTTTATTTTAAAACACAACTATTTTCTATTTGAAGACTTTTTTTACACTCAAATTTGTGGAACTGCAATGGGGACTAGGTTTGCACCCAGCTATGCAAATCTTTTTATGGGAATTTGGGAAAAACAATTCCTTGACACTCGCGAGCTGGGTGCAAACCTAGTCCTATATAAAAGATATATAGACGATGTAATAATTATTTGGAGAGGGACCCCTGAGAATTTTGAAATAATTTTTAATGAAATGAATATTAACAATTATAATATACGCTTCACCAAAGAAATAAGCAACACAAATTTGAACTTCCTAGATTTAGAAATCTATATTGAAAACAATACTATCAATACAAGAACCTACTTTAAACCGGTAGATAGTAACAATTTTATCCATTCAAGTAGCTGCCATCATCAAGCCTGGAAGAACAATATACCAAAAGGACAAATGCTGAGGGTAATGAAAAATTGTAACAAACCTGAGGATTATGATAACCAATCAAAAGCACTTAAGGCAAAGTTTATAGAAAGAGGCTATAGGGAAGAATTTGTAGAGAATATTAGACAAGGAGTAGGAAAAATGGAAAGAAATACCATATTAAACAAAAATAATAAAAAATTTAGTGACAACACCCACCAAGAACATAATAAACTAAATATCCCATTCATAAGTGATTTCAATGCAAACTATAAAATAACAGAAAAAATACTAAAGAAACATTGGCACATACTACATCAAGATAAAATTATTGGCCCCTTTATCACTAAAAAACCGAGGTTCATATACAGAAAAGCTAATAATTTAAAAAACATACTTGCCCCAACCCAAATTAAACAGCATAAAAAAATAGACAAAGATTTAACAGGACAGGACCTAAAAGGTTTTTTCCCATGTTTTATATGCAAATCTTGCAGACACTCCAAGAAAAGTAAAACAGTCACATCACATATTAATAAAAGGGAATTTAAAATCCAAGAATGTTTAAGATGCACAGATAAAAATATTGTCTACATGATTCAGTGTAAATGTGGAATGCAATACGTAGGCGAATCAGAATGCCCCCTACGTGAAAGAATACGAGAGCATATTTTATACATCGAAAATATGGATGAGGATAGAAATAAGGACCTACCCGTCCCTAAGCATTTTAAAGCCTGTAATAATGGTAATCTAAAATTTTTTAACTATATGGGCATAGCCAAATTACAAAAACAAAAGAGAGGGGGAGATAATCAAAAAAGATTATTGCAGCTAGAAAGCAAATGGATTTACAATTTAGACACTCTTTACCCAGAAGGTCTGAATTTAGAAATTGAACTGAGAAGTTTTTTCACATAGATCATAACACAATACTACAAGAAATCATAAATACCTACAATCTCTAGATTGAGACTGTTTCACCCATCTATTACACATTGGTTTGTTCTATAACACTTAGGCCTAGATTTGGAGTTCGGCGGTAGATGGGTTGTTAACGCCACGCGTGTTTATGTCTAACGCACGTCATTGTTTGACTCCGGTATTTAGAGTTAATATAAGACCATCTAACGATGCTCCTAACGCGTGTATGTCACACGCGTAATACTGCCCGCGTTAGACAGTCTCCCATAGAGATCAATGGGAAAGGCAAAAAATTGCTTTTTTCACCTAACACTCGATCTCGCGAGAATACGTACAGCTCGGTCATATGACGCATACCACATCATGCACAACAATAACACGCCGCAAATGTCACAACAACAATCAATCAACAAAGCACACAAGCATTACACATTCACAAGCGGGGGATGTTTTAATAAAATTTTATACGGGGAATACGCATATACTTTAAGATGCGGAAAATCGCAAAATAACAACAAGGATTAAAAAAGATATACATACACTCGAAACAAAATCGCATTCAATATCACTATATATTATGACAAACATACATATACAACACTTCACGAAGAACACACCATCACAAAATCACATTTAAAAAGAATACTTTTGGACAATGAAAGCTAAAATGAACACTATGACATCATCGCATTCTACACATTCCACAAATACCAACTCTAAATGAGCATGCGCAAATTCACATACTTAATACACATTGCAATAATATTAATTGCTAATAAAGCACACCTGAACACTATTTACAACGGAAATTGGGACATCATTAAACATTTACACAGGGTATATAAGCACCACACAAGCATGGCTTCTTTGACTGTGTTGCTGTTGGGTCTTTGGAGATTGGAGGTTTAAGAATAGAGAGTTTGAAAATTTTTGAGAGTGAGTTAGTGTTAGCGTGAGAGAGTCAGTTGGTAGTGTTAGCGTGAGAGAGTGAGTGAGTTAGTGGGAGTTAGTGGGAGTGGGAGAGAGTCTGTTAGTGGGAGCGTGAGTGAGTTAGTGGGAGTTATTAGTGAGAGTTGTTAGTGGGAGCGTCAGTTAGTGGTAGTTAGTGAGCGTTAGTGGGAGTGTTCGTTAGTGAGAATTAGAAGTAGTGTGAGTTAGCGAGCGAGTGATTTTTCTGTACACTTAACACATTTACACGCAAACACATTCAATACATACATACACTTATCAATAACACTACATACACTCCATACCCCCTACCCCCTCATACTACACTCCATACCCCATTCCTTGTAGTCCCGTTCCCTTTCATCCCATTTACTCTTATCCCATACCCCATACCCATCCCATACCCATCCCCTAGTTACATTTAGTTTACATATCCTCCTTTTAGTCTTATTCTTTTCGTTTATTTAAATACTCCTTGTGACAGACCCTTCTGTCAGGACTGAAGGAGTTAATTGTGTTTAGCTAAGAAACTAATTTCTAAAGACAGAGTTGCTGGCTCCAGCTATAATCTAATTAGTGCTAAGCATTCTATTGTTTGATCACCTCAGAGAGAAAACGCCTAAGTGATAAGAAGAGCCAAGAGTGTCTTGTGGTTGAAGTGTTTAAGTAATATAATTCTATTGTATCATGTCAAAGGGCTTGTTCCCTCCATGTAATGTACAACAGTCTTTCAACCCCCATCTGGGGGGGGGGGGGTGTCAAACCTGTATAAATACTAGGCATCTAGCCTTTAATAAATGTCATTCTGTTTAAACCTGAAAACTGGCTGGTTTGTGAATTGCTGATTCCCTATGCAGGACGTTGTTCCCTGGTATTAACCCTTGGTACACTGTTGGTACCGTAACATTGGTGGCAGCGACGGAATGAACCTTATCGCCCAGAAGAGCAACTACACAAGCCAGTAACCTCAGGAAGAGGGGGATTATTACAATACTGACTAAGATGGAAAAGAGAAAAGTAAATTTTGCAGTTTTTAAAAACTTCCTGGAAACAGAAGGAGAGATTGATGGGTACCTTGCGGATTTTGAGAGGCAATGTGCACTACACAAGGTACCCGCAGAGGACTGGGTCACGATATTATCTGGAAAACTATCCGGCCGGGCCAGAGAGGCTTTTCGGGCCATTCCAGATGAGGAAGTCAGGGATTATAATACGGTAAAAGAGGCTCTGCTCTCCAGGTATGCGGTTACACCGGAGGCATACCGGAGGCGGTTCAGAGACACTGTTAAATTAGCTGGAGATTCCTACCTTGAGTGGGCATGTAAGGTGCACCGCACAGCAGCTCACTGGATAGCGGGGTGCCAAGCCATATCTGGGGAAGAGGTGCTGCAGCTATTCATGTTGGAACATTGCTTCGACAAGTTACCCGCAGGAGTTCGAGAGTGGGTTCGGGACCGTAAACCCTCCACCCTGCAGGAAGCGGCTCGCTTGGCAGATGAGTATACGGATGCCCGCAAACTGGACACTGCTACCACTAAGCCCCCTGCTAGAGTGGAGTACAGACCCCCAGTCACCCCAGCAGCTGCCAGTTACCAAACCCCGGCGCACCGCTATACCACACGGCCTCCGGCCACGAACTACCCTCAGAGAGCCCTGTTCAATTTGCGGGGCTACTCACAACCGATTCGATGCTTTGGATGTAAGCAACTAGGGCACAAAAGACCAGAGTGTCCCCTAAACGCAGCGAACCAAGCGCAGTCCTGGAGAAGACCTGCCGGCGGAATCCCACGTAATCCTCAGCCTGCGGCCCGCTACGTAGAGGCGCAAGAATGCTGGAGCATCCTACATGAGGCAGACCTTGTGCAAGCTGCCCACCGGAATAACCAGCAACTGGTTAAAGTGAATGGGAAGAATGTCAGTGGTCTACGGGATACTGGTGCTACCATGACCTTGCTTCAAAAGAACTTGGTGTCTGAGAAACAGTACACTGGAGACACTGTGGCTGTGAGGGTAGCAAGGGGCGATGTGTTCAGCCTACCTGTTGCCAGGGTACATTTGGATTGGGGAGTGGGCGCTAGACCTGTGAATGTGGGGGTCAAGAAGGACTTACCTGCTGATGTTCTTCTTGGAAATGACTTGGCCCCCCTTGTTTCTGCCTACGCTCCTATGGGTCCCGCTGATGTTAACTCTGTGACTACCCGTGCCCAGATCCGTGCAGCAGAGACTGACCCACCTGCTGCTAAGCCCCAGGACGCTGAGCTCAGTAAATCTCTATCCGCTATTGATATGTGGAGGTCCCGTTACAATGCGCTGATGAAGGAGGAGAGGAGCGCAGAGGAAAAAGCACGTTTAGAACAGGAATCTCTGCTAGACAAGCTGCACCGACAGACTGCAGAAAACACCAGCTTGAGAGTGGGACATGAAACCTTAAAGACAAACTTAGCGACACTTGAGGAGAAGCTGACGCTGGCTCATAGTGAGGTGCAGCAACTCAAGGGCACCCTATGTCAGTATTAAGGGATTGTGGATACCTATAAAGAGCAGGTACAGAAAACTCGTAAAGAAGCTGATGGGATTTTGAAGGACTGTTTAGCCCTAGTCTGGGCACTGAGGAAGTTGAACCCTTCTTTGTATGGACAGGAATTCTCTCTCATAACGGGAATACAGATGGATTGTCCTGGCAAACTGACATGCCTACCACCTCCTAGTCCGGTCATCCCCAGGTTGACCCGCCAAAGGGTCAAGCCGGGTCTGCCGGAGTGTTCCACAACGGGGGAGATATGTGACAGACCCTTCTGTCAGGACTGAAGGAGTTAATTGTGTTTAGCTAAGAAACTAATTTCTAAAGACAGAGTTGCTGGCTCCAGCTATAATCTAATTAGTGCTAAGCATTCTATTGTTTGATCACCTCAGAGAGAAAACGCCTAAGTGATAAGAAGAGCCAAGAGTGTCTTGTGGTTGAAGTGTTTAAGTAATATAATTCTATTGTATCATGTCAAAGGGCTTGTTCCCTCCATGTAATGTACAACAGTCTTTCAACCCCCATCTGGGGGGGGGGGGGTGTCAAACCTGTATAAATACTAGGCATCTAGCCTTTAATAAATGTCATTCTGTTTAAACCTGAAAACTGGCTGGTTTGTGAATTGCTGATTCCCTATGCAGGACGTTGTTCCCTGGTATTAACCCTTGGTACACTGTTGGTACCGTAACACTCCTTACCCTCTTTGTTTTTTACATCCCTCTCACACTTTAAGCACCTTTTTTGTCTTTTTAGTTCTTTATTTTGACCCCCTTTAATTTCATCACACTCACTTTTTGTTTGATTATTTGGGGTTTAGTTTAGGGAAGAGATGGAGGCCAGGCAGAGGACAGGTAGAGGGGGGAGTAGAGGGAGGGGGAGAGGAACAGGGCAGGAAGGGGGGCAGGAAGGGGGGCAGGAAGCGGGGGTGGAAGCGGTGGGTGGACCCAGCCACTTGGTTCAAGATGACCAAGTGGCTGGGCCCAGTGGCGGTCAGAGTAGGGCTTCACAGTCTGGGAAACAGAGGGCATCGTCACAGGGGAAGGCCAAGGCGACTAGGGAGGCGAGGTTTACGATGGAGGAGAAGGAGGCCCTCGTAGAGGCCTATATGGCCAGGCATAGGATGCTGCAGCACCAAAAGACCACCCCGACTGATAAGAGGAGGCTCTGGAACGAGATCAGGAATGCAGTCAATGCAGTGGGTGGCCGGAACCGAGATATGGATTCTATCAAACATCGCTACCGGGACTGTAAACTTGAACTGAAAAAAAAGTTAAGCCTGGAGGCCCGACATGCCGCAGGGACCGGTGGCGGCCCTGCCATTGAAATGGAGTACTGCCGATGGGAGGAAATGTTGCGGCCCAGCATCTCCGAGGTGGAAGTAGTCGGTATCGGAGGAATCGATCCCGGGAACCTGCC